>NC_133647.1:150247900-150547900 GCF_009905375.1 Apium graveolens | reverse complement strand
TATAATTATATTAAGGAGTCTTCTCTTATTTAAGGTTATGGAATCAGTGCCTACTAGAAGTGATTGCAGTAGTTTCATGTCTATAGCTTAAAAGGTGATCACAGTCAAGTTAGATAGATATTACATACTTTGAAAGAATGATGAAGAATTGAAGCCGGTTTGAAAGAAATCCACAATAGAATAAATTATTAACTAATGCAAAAAATCTATCAGTGATGTATTCATGTAGATATATTTTGTAAGGATTTTTTTTTGACAAATATATTTTGTAAGAATAAAATATGAAGAAATGGAGATGGATTTAAAACACACTCAGAGAGCCGCCGGAAGAACCGGTGATCATTTCAAATATATGTTGAAAAAGCCTACACTGTTATTTGAATGTACTTAAATTCTATAAAAATACAATGATCTCTTGGATGTTTACCTTACATATATATATATATATATATATATATATATATATATATATATATCAGGTATGTATATAAGTTATAAGTTTAAGATTTCTACAAGTATGCGTGTTTGTGAAGGTGGATTAAATACAAAACACCCTTTGTTTCTTCTGCATGCACGATCAATATAATTGACGGGAAAATGGTTCTTAAAATGCACTTGTGCAATTCAACACTTTTTGGTATCTTGGTACCTCGCCCGCTTCCTTTACTGGATGTCGATAGTTCAATCCAAGGTGGGTGTGTGACTGTGTAAGTTGTAACTAATAAAACTACTCATGCAGTAATGCATATCTCGTCCGGGAAAGCTTAGAATAAGTTATAAAAGCATACCACAGAAAAGAATTATTTTAGGATAAAACTCATTTTGATTGATGATTAAATCAAATTGTCTTGTTGGATATTATAATTGCGGTACTGGGAAACTCTTGCTAGCTGCTATAGTCTGAGCAATGTCCTCTGTAGCAGACATACAGTTCCATTGATTAGGGCAAAGTACGAGGAACATAAATTTGCAACCTCATGCCAGCATTGGTTGAGAAACAACAATGCATATGTGAATATCCATTTTATGAACTTACAATACGAAGCATCAAGCAATATTGCACGTCTCTTAAGAAAACATTGAATACTATGGTAGTGCCTACATGCTAAAAAATTTAAATGAGTCAAAAGATATATATAAACACGTACGCGTGCACAGAACAATAGAAAAGTATAGTTTTTTGTTGGTAGTAGTTGGCAAGTCCTCAATATAAATTTCCTCCAACACTGGTGCAGATGAATATAGCAAGATCGTATATAAACCTAACTCTTCAAATTAGGTAAATATTTAAGGATGCTTGTAGTTAAATTTAACTTATTGATCAATCTCATAGAAATCTAGTATTATCAATGCAAGGAAGCTCTGACCTAGTGTTTGTTCCAGGAATGAGTTAGCACTGAATTGAGCCTTAGGGTTGGTACAAGATGGTCTTCGCACGTAGCAGAAGGTTTTGAAGGAATGTTTCCATGGATTAAATTATATAAAAGTTGAGGTTATGTATAGCAGTAATTTGTTTCTTTGTAGATATCATGCATAAATAGGGTCGAATTTTTACATTGTCATTTTCATTTCACCTACTGTGTAGTAACTTTTTATAAAGCGCAAGACATTAATAATTGTTTGGATGTTTTACTGTAGTAGCAGTGTAGGATGTTGATTACAATCCTTTCATGTGTTAGCTTAAAATGTGATCACGGTATAGTAGATATACGTACAACAAAGATGGAAGAATGATGAAGAATGGAGCCGGTTTGTAAGCAATTATCAGTTAAAGCAAAACCAACTACTAGTGGTTTATGTCAGATATGTTTTGTAACAAATACAATGGAATGGAGATGAACCTGAAAAACAGTCGGGCGCGCAGCTGCCGGAGGAATTGGTGATCATTTCAAATATATGTTGGAAAAGCATACAGTACTGTTATTGAATGTACCCAAGAGTGAAGGGTGTTTGTTGTGGTCTGTTTTGGTGGTTTATATTATCGGCTTACGACGGTTTGTTCAATCGTACGATTAAAAAACACTGTTGAAGAGTATAAGAACCCATTAGGGTAATATCAACAAGTGAACCAAACGGATTTCTTCCGACAATTACATATAACGACTGGTTATTTATGTTAGGTCCCGTATCCAAATACAGGGCCGGCGAATGTATTTGTGTTTATTTTTGATCTATTTAGCGAAATCCTATAATTAAAAGATAGATTTGAAACAGTAAAGTACATAATACGATATTGTAGGTAAATATTGTTTTATTTTAAAGATAAATACCCAAAAATTTGCTTACACCAAGAAATAGAAAAGATTTAATGCAAACTATCACTCTAAAAGTTAAAGCTATTATCAATGGATAATCAATACAATCTATAAAAGTAATAACTAATAAGTGTTTATAAATGCGTAAGTTTTTATGACGTGTAGAAAATTGGGCTATACTTCTCCTTATAAAACCTTATAAATATCGAACCAATTTTTGTTGAAATAAATTCAGCAGAGCTTCGTTAAAACTTTTGAAGAAGAAATTTTCAAATTTAATTTGATTTAATGGATATATAGACTTGATAGTTTGATTAGAAAGATAGGCTTCATGCTGAATGTAAGTCCAAGAAAAAGGAAGTAGATGGTGCTCCTTTGTCCCTTTGCTAGGGTTATAGCTCGACTTCATTCTTGTTACAATACTAAGACTCGACTACCATGTACTATAGCAGCTTACCTTAGCATTTTATTACTTTTTGAAGCTAAGACTCGACCAATGAAGCCTCGGAGAAGTTAAGACTCGACTATAATCTTTCTGGCATACTTGCCTTAGTCATTTTCTCCATTAACATACTAAGCTCAACAATATAATTCTTGGAAAGCTAAGACTCGACCAAAATACCTTGTATAGCCGCCATTACCTTAATCGTTTCGCCATTGCAAGTTAAGACTCGACTAAAGGCACTCTTGAGAGCAAAGACTCGACTTGTGTTTTCTTGTATGCATTAATACTCGACAAAACTCCGAAGGTAAAGATAAGCCTCGACACAATCACCTTGTATAGCCACCTTTGCCTTATACAAAACATCAACTAATTTTAAGGCTCGACTATTTTACCTTTTATTGTTGAAAGCTCGAGTACTTTTACCTAGTACATGTACTTGGTCAATTTCTAAGAATCATAAAGTTAAGGCTCGACTTTAGTGCTTTGTATAAGAAATTTGGAATATTTTCCACCCCTTAAACCAAATCTCTGTAAGTCCTAAGCTATAGTCTTCTGTATTTTCAGTTCTTCAATTATTATAATCTTCAGGTCTTCATAATTAGATTATCTAACATTGTGTGTGATTATGACTATCACTTAACAGTTCTTCTAATGATAATACCTAGTTTTCTTTCACGTATCAGTGATGTCTAGTGCAAATTGTCTGGTTCAGAGACGACTAGTTCCGCTCTCAAGCCTTCAGATTATAAACTCTGTGAAGTCTTCCACCTTCGCATATCAGTTTCACTTAGAATTTTTTGGGTCTTTACACTAATCTTAAAAACTGTTTTGAATGCCTTCAAGCATATTACTCTATTGTCTGAACATATTAATGAACTTCATACGGTCTTCTGTCGATGACTTTCTCGCTGCATTTCCCAAGATTATTTATATATACCCAATCTTCATTCTCAACTGAATCTAGTGGATCATAGGATTATTTTCAAGTCCTTATTCTATGTTGAGTTATCCAAACCAATATTGTTGAGATAATACATTCAGGTTCAATCTTGCTCAATAATCTCCCCTATTTGACTGTTAGAATTGATAGTCAAATAACAATGGAGAAGCAATAATTTGGAGGATTACTCAACTAACTCTATCTTCAAAAATAGATCTTCAATTAGCTTTCTGACATTCTACTATGGACTTGTAAATAAAGATATCTTATACTTTCTTCATCTTCAATAGACTTTCAACTTCAGAAGAAAACCGATTCCTCCCTTCCTTAAGTGAAGTTGCAGATAAATATGTGTTACAGATCTCCTTATATCTCCCTTTCAGGTGAAACCTTCCAGATGAGACATTAAGCTGCTTCTAAAATACTTCTTCAATCTTCAGATCTTACTATAGAATACCAAGAGATTTTTTTTTAATTTATAACCAACAATCTCTCACCCTAAGGTGAAGAACTCCCTTTAGAGAAATAACTCTTCCTCTTAGAAAAGCCTGGGTAGGACTAGGTACACGCTGCTTATAGTTTTTGACAGAATTCTTGTGAAAGGGAAATATGTTCTCATGAAAAAGTACATCCCAAAAAATGAAAATCTATTTGGTTAAGAGATTCAACAATCTGTAACCAATTTTTGCAGGGTAACCTAGAAATACAGTTGGTACACCTCTATGGAAAAACTTATCAGGGGTGTTTTTAGGATTGGATGGAAATGCAAGACACCCACAAATTTTAAAGTAATTATAAGTGAGGAGTTGTCATGTAAACATTCGTATTTATTTTTTATCAATAACAAGATCAAGCGCTTATTAATACACCAAAAGCAGTTGGACACCCCAACAATCCCCCCAATAACTGCTAGTACTAACAATTCCCCTGTTAGGAGACAATGGTTACAAAACATGCCTTTTGCATAAATATCATAAATATGTACGACAGTGAGAATACAACACATGACCTTCTCTGATGCCATTTGTTAGAATCAAGTGCTTACTAATGCACCAAAAGCAACTACTTTTGGAGAAGACACACCAATAATCTTTATAGTGTAGCAATCAACGCCACTCCGCGTTCATGAAATTCCAATATCAACAACATAAGTTTTAATATAGGGAGATAGTGGACACCTTGACAGTAAGCAATTGCTGAACTAACAACAAATTATACTTGACTAAGGGCACACACATAACCTTCTAGAGTTCCAGATTAGTATTAATATTTATAGTTCACATATAAGTAACCACAATATTGTCTCCAGTTGGCAGAGTAATAGTTAGAGTTTTAGATAATATCATCACATGTGTAATGTATGCAGTGGCACCAGAATCAATGATCTAGGAGTTGTTATCTCAATGAGCTAAGTTGCAGGAGACCATCCCTGAAAGTTGATTGTTCAGCTCCTCTTCAGTGTCTAAACCTTTGTCTTGTGTTATTTGAGGCACTATTTTAACTAGTTGTTCCAAATGTTGAGGTGTGAACAGTTAACAACTTGCATTTGGAGCAAAAAAATTGGCAACCATGACTTTGTGTGAAAATTATCCTTTCTTTGTTCAAGTAGATTGGTTAACTAGCATGTTTAAAACAATGGTACTAATGGTGTGTAGCAGTGTCCACCGAGAGGATGGTAATAAGGTTATAAATTATATTAATTTACTAGTAGTAATGATTATTAATAAATGAATATATAAAATGTATATTAATTGTAAACTATATTTTGTATTTAGATTGTGGGTCAGGGAGTTAGCGGATCGCTGCAGATTTTTTTAGTACAATAGTTACGATATTAGAGGTACATATTATGTCTCCTTTTTATTCAGTGCTACTCCTCCGAAAAATTAAATATCTTTGATTCATTCAATTTCATATCTTGTTCATTCCGTTAATATTATTTGATCATTTTGACTTCCGAAAATTATTTTAAAACTTGTTTGAAAAATTTTAAATATTCGTTTCTCTGGTTTTCAAAAATTATTTATGACACCCTATGTTTTCGAAATTTGAATTATTTGCCTCAGTTTATTTTTAATTTTGCGAGAATATTTTATTTGAACCCTTAGTGATATAGGGTATACCGAGTTAACCCGCTGTAGGGGTACTACATCCATGTGATTGCGGCACCAGTGACATGACACTTTCGTAACACTGTGATTGGTCACGACTTATCCTTATGTTAGCTCTTGGGAAGAGCTTTTGGCCATTTGATATTTATTCAGGATACGTGTGTGCACCCAGAGTTTGATTTATGATTTGATTTACGGTGACGTTGTAAATGGTGTGCATTTATCCATTTTGTTGCACGCATTAGGTGTTTTTGTATATGTTCTGATCTCGGTATGAAATATCCTAACCCCTCGTTGTTTTAGCCATACTTATTTTCAAAAATATTGTTTTATTATAAATTGTGAAATATACATTTCTGATATTCTGTTTTATAAACTGCATTCCAAATCTGTATTGAGCATTTGGCTCGTGCCGTATTCTTTTTCTGGAAGGTGCTTAGGGGGATATGGGACTGTGTTATGGAGAGCTATCCCTTTAGTTCGTTATTAGGATTTCATACTTCTATCATAAGTTAGAATTAATTATTTATTAAAAATTTTAGAATTTATATTATTGGTTTGAACTATTTAGAGATTTAATAAATTACTTTGAGATTTTTAGACTGTTTAAATTTTTATTTAGGGAATATGTTAGTGATCTATTTGCAGGTTTATGGAATTTAAGTAATATCTCCTTCTATTTGATGAAAGGGGTGTTACAGTGATGGAGGGAATAAGAGAGGCAAACCACCTAGGAGTAATTAGGGTGGATGCGATATTATTGGCTCTAGTAGTGTTTCAAAGTCCACTAACCAAATAACAGATTTATGAGGTGGAAGAACTGGAAGTAGAGAAAAATAACAAGCCTATAAGAATGCTTACAAAATAAATGACTATAATTGTGACTACTACAATTGAAAAGCAAATTCTGACAGTAAAAAATGTTGATGATGAGCAGGCTGAAAGGGTGATAGAAGCTGGTACCAAAGCTAGTCAATTCTTATAAATTCTCTGAAGTACAAAGGGAGAAATACAAATCTACACTATAAAGATCCCAAACTTGTAGCATTTGATGTTAAAACAACTAGAAGAGTGTTTGAAAGAGATTGTCCAGATGTTGATATTGAACAAATCAGGCAGTTGAAAGAAAATTTCAAATTTCCAAAAGCTGAAACTGCAAATACTGATGTTGATTTAATATCTACTGATATCCCAAAGGCGGAAAGACCTTAGAAGAAAGGAATACTGATCAAAGATGTCAGTCAATCTTCAGTTGATGAAATACCAGATTTTAGGTTTCAAGCCATCTTAAATGATGATAGAAGATATAAAAAGGAAAGAAGATTGGTGAATTCCAAAGCTTAATCTGAAATCTTCAAATGTTGATTCGAAGGTCTCAACCACTAACAGAGCTCAAGTTGAATACATTCCAGTAAAAGCTGATGAAATCTTGAAATCAACCTCTGATATTACTCATGTTGAGATCACAAAGGTAAAAGCTGATGCCTCTATCAGACCAACCTATGATACTACTCATGTTGGAAGACAGATAAGAGCTAAAAGTCTAAGGTTCAAGAGAATACCTAAGCCTTCCTAGCCTAAATTTAAAGTGAACAATGACACTGGTTACATTATGTACAAAAAGATCGGAATGGGCAAGATTTAGTATAATTATTTAACTGAATATATTTCTTTAAAACCTATATATAGATGAAAAGGCATCAGACTTTGAAGAAAAGAAAAAGCTTCTGTGAAAAGGCAAGAGACCCGCTCCTCATAAATACACTGGTCTAATCAATAATATTTACAGTAGATGTACTCAAGGTAGAGAAACTGGTCATAGGGGTGGTCTTGGTCATAAGAAGGCTGCAAACATGAGATACTTTAAGAATAAAAGACACAAATTCAATGACTGGAATTGATAAAGATGTGAAGTTTCAGGATCTAAAGAAGATTATCTCTGTTTAGGTTGTTCTTGATGAATTTAATGGTGACAAGCCCAAAGATTTTTTTATACTTTCTTGTTTCTGGCAAATGACTTGGGATATTACAAGAACAAATGCTAAACAAATCATGGTAAGAACTTGAATACCTTTTATGCATGCTTACTGTCAAATATTCAAATACTGAAAGGTGGTACAAGTTCTTAAAAAACCCCGTACATGAGAAGTAGAGATGTATTTCAAAGTCTAAGTCCATTCTAAAGTACATACTGAAGGACAACTCAATTGTTGATATGCCTAAGAGGGGAGCACAACTAATTGAACAGTTTGGTTCCAAACTAATTTCTTTCAGTCCTGATGCAAAAGATTATGGGTTGATTCAACTAGATGATTTGAATTTCAGCAGATATAAAATTTCTGATTTAAAGGCTGCTATCTATTAGATTGAAGAATCTTCGCAAGAGTTCAAGGACATTGATCAAATGATGGAAATGTATTTGAACATAGCTGAAGAGAACTTACTCAGACCATTCTTTAATGAGGCTAAATGTTACTCAAGAATTCAAGACTGAAGTTAAAGTCTGATACACTGTTAGATATATTTGATAATGTCATATGTAAAATGATTTGTGTTTAGTTTTCGGATCTTACATAACAGGACAGATCAATACTTAACTGGAAATCAACACTTATACTGAAGACAGAACTTAAGATATCAGAACTTAAGTTATCAGAACTTAAGGTTCAGAAGATATTTATTAAGAGATAATATCAGGACTTAAGATGCCTTTCAGATAAGGCAGGCGGCTGATTGAAAGAAAAGAAGATTGAGACTAAGACAGAAAGAATTATGCATGAAGAAGGAATTCTATGAAGAATAGAAAACTTGGAAGAAAAGATAACTAGTTGATATATTTTAGGAAGCAGAATTATATTCCATATCAATTAGAAGATTATCTTGTAACTGTGTAGTATATAAATACAGGCATAGAGTTTACACTATAAGTGTTACGATTATCGAAGTTATTATTCTTTGTAACTCTAGCAGCTCTCGTGATAATTTGTTCATCACTTAGAGAGAACAGTTCCATATTGTAATATAGTTTATTGTGTTGAATAAAATCTATTTTCTGTTACTTGAGTTCTTATATTCGATTTGATTGTGCTAAACACTGTATTCAACCCCCTTCTACAGTGTGTGTGACCTAACAAGTGGTATCAGAGCCTTCTGTTAACACACAAACAGTTTAAGATCCAAAATCAATCATGTCTGAAGAAGAAACTCCAACCAAGCCCACCAAAACTGAAGATCCTCCAAAAACTGTAACTCATAGTCGATATGAGACTATAAGAGTTCCTATGTTGAAACCTTCTGAGTATTCCATATGGAAAGTGAAGATGGCTATGTTTCTGGAAGCTACAGATCCAGAATATCTCGACAGGATTTATGAAGGACCACATATGCCAACCAAACTCTCTGTGGAAGTTGCAGATCAGCCAGCAAAGTCTGTACCAAAGGAGAAAAGTGATTACACTGCTGAAGATATCCCATCAATTGCAAAGGATCCAAAGGTAAGACACTTGCTGCATAGTGCCATAGACAATGTCATGTCAAACAGGGTAATTAACTGCAAGACTACAAAAGAGATATGGGATGCTTTGGAAACAAGGTGTCAGGGAATTGATTCAATCAAAAAGAATAGGAAGACAATACTCACTCAAGAGTATGAGCACTTTGACTCAAAGCCTGATGAGTCATTAACTGATTTATATGACAGATTTGTCAAACTCTTGAATGATTTGTCACTAGTTGACAAAGAGTATGATATTGAAGATTCAAATCTTAAATTCCTGTTAGCTCTTCCTGAAAGATGGGATTTGAAGGCCACAATAATAAGAGACAACTATAATCTTGATGAAACAACTCTTGATAAAATTTATGGGATGCTCAAGACTCATGAACTTGAGATGGAACAAAGAAGCAAGAGGAATGGAAGAAAGTCAAGAACAATTGCCTTTGTGGCTGAGGAGGAAAGTCCCAAAGTAGCTGCCTCTAGAAAAGGCAAGGAAAAAGCTCTCATCACAAAGTCTGATACTGAGTCATCAAGTTCTGATAGTGATGATGACTCAGAAACTGAAAGTATACCTGAGATGGACCATGATGAGGAGATGATGAAGCTGTATGCTCTTATGATGAAAGGGATCACAAAGATTGCGTACAAAAAATTCAGGAGAGGAAAGAAGTTTTCCAGGAAAGGTGCAAGTTCTGAAAAGAAAGGTTTCAGAAAATCTGAAGGTAAAGGAGGAAAGTCTGACAGAGGAGATTACTCAAATGTTAAATGCTACAACTGTGGTGAGAAAGGCCACATATCTCCAGATTGCAGAAAAGGGAAAAGTGACAAAGGAAAGGCTCTTGTCACAAAGAAGAAAAGCTGGTCAGATGCTTCAGATTCTGAGGATGAGGAAAACTATGCCTTGATGGCGAATGCTGATAGCAGTTCTGATACTGTTGACTTAAAGGTACCTCAAACTACTTATGCCTTTCATACTGATGATATAACTGAGTTGAGAAGATATCTTAAAACCATGTTCATTAGTTATAAAGATCAAACTTTAACATGTGAAAGATTAATTTCTGAAAATCTTGCTTATAAAAAGAGGAATGATTATTTAGAAAAGGAGTTAGTCATGTTCCATCAAACTCAGAAAGATAGAGATGATGCCTTTAATGTTAGGGATGAAGTGTTAAAAATGAATGAATCTCTAAAAACTGAGTTAGAAAAGGAAAGAGAAATTATCAGGACTTGGACTAACTCTGGTAAAGCAACTCAGGATATTCTTAGTAGTGGAAACTGGAAAGAGGGCTTAGGTTATGGAGATGGTAAGAACAGTAAGGGAACTGTAGAAACTGAGCCTATAGTTGTTAAACAAAAACCAAAGGTAAATCCTGTTAAGTTTGTAACTGCAAAGTCTGATATTGATAAATCAGAAGTTAAGGAGAAAATAACTTCTGACAAACCTAAACAGGATAAGCCAACTGAAGTTAACATAGGCTTAATGACAAAGAAGCAGCTTAAGCATAAGCTGAAAGACGTTAAGAATGTAAACAAGGTAAAGCCACCTAGGAAAAATAGGAATGAAAAGGAAGGTGTGAACAAAAGTAACAATTATAAGCCTGTTCCTAATGCTCCTAGAAAAACATGTCATAACTGTGGAAATTCTAACCATCTGACTTCTTTTTGCAGGAAGAATAAGAATATAAACTCCTTACCTTCAAAATCAGGAGTTAAGAGTCAGTCTGTTAGATATAAGCCACAAAATCCTTGTTTTCATTGTGGTAGTTTATGGCATTCTATTTATACTTGTAAGGAATATCATAGTTTGTACTATGATTATTATCAAATAAAACCTTCTATAAAGAAAGTTAGCATTATTCCTTCTAGTGTAAGTTCTGATGCAAAGTCTGATATTGCAAATTATAATAATAAAACTGTTAACATAAACTCTGATGCTAAATCCGCTGCAAATGTTAACAAACTTAAAAAGGCCAAAGGATCCAAGCAAGTCTGGGTCCTTAAAACTAATCATTAGTGGTCTTTGTAATTGCAAGGCAACAGGAAGAACATCCTAGTTCTAGACAGTGGATGTTCAGGACATATGACTGGAAATAAAGCCCTGCTATCAGACTTTGTGGAGAAAGCTGGCCCAGGTGTTTCTTATGGAGATGGCAACATTGGAAAAACTCTGGGATATGGCAATATCAATCTTGGGAATGTCATCATTGAAAAAGTAGCTATGGTCTCAGGACTTAAACACAATCTGCTGAGTATAAGTCAAATCTGTGACGGAGGTTATAATGTGGATTTCTTTGAAGAACACTGTGAAGTTATAAGTAATTCTACAGGAAAAGTTGTTCTAAAAGGATACATGCATGGTAACATTTATGAAGCCAAGCTTTCAACAAGTACTGATGGTTCTACAATCTGTCTGTTGAGTAGAGCATCAATTGAAGAAAGCCGAGATTGGCGCAAGAAACTCTCTCATTTAAATTTCAACAATATAAATTAACTAGTCAAGAAAGATCTCGTGAGAGGATTGTCAAAATCAGTATTTGCTCCTGATTGCCTTTGTGATTCATGTCAGAAGGCAAAACAAAGAAAATCTTCATTTAAGAGCAAGACTGAATCATCAATTCTTGAGCCTTATCACGTACTACATGTTGATCTATTTAGTCCAGTTAATGTCTTGTCTATTGCAAAGAAGAAATATGCTATGGTCATAGTGGATGAGTTCACCAGATACACATGGGTGTATATCTTGCACACAAAAAGTGAAATTGCATCTATCTTGATTGATCATATCAAGCAACTGGATAAATTGGTCAAAGATTCTGTGAAGATCATAAGAAGTGATAATGGTACTGAGTTCAAGAATTTGATCATGGAAGAGTTCTGCAAAGACCATGGAATAAAGCAGGAATTTTCTGCTCCTGGAACTCCACAACAAAATGGAGTTGTTGAAAGAAAGAATAGAATTCTTATTGAAGTTGCACGAACTATGCTTGGTGAAGCAAAGTTGCCAACCTACTTTTGGGCTGAAGCTGTGGAGACTGCTTATTTTACTCAGAATGCAACACTCATTAACAAGCATGGAAAAACACCATATGAGATGGTGAAGAAAAAGAAGCCAAAACTGAAGTATTTTCATGTATATGGATGCAAGTGTTTTGTTCTTAAGACTCATCCCGAACAGCTATCCAAATTTGATCTAAAAGCTGATGAAGGAATTTTTGTTGGATATCCACTTTCCACAAAAGCCTTCAGAGTCTACAATTTAAGAACAAGGGTTGTCATGGAATCTATCAATGTCTCTTTTGATGACAAGAAGATTACTGGACTTGAAGATTTCAAAAATCATGATCAACTGAGATTTGAAAATGAAGTTTTAAATTTTGATTCTGTAAATCCTGATACTGCAAACTCTGATGGATTAAACTCTGATGTTATTGAAACTGTGGTGACTACGCCTAAGGAGAATGCACCCGTGCAGAGGGAGCATACTGAAGATCCAACCACATCTCAAGAAGCATCATAACCTACAACAGGCTCTTCAAGTTCTGATGGGCCAAGTTCTGATAATTCTGGAAACTCATGTTCTGATATTTCTGGAAACTCAAATAATGAAGAATCCAACTCAGAGAGCATAATTTCAGGGGGAGCATCAGAAAATGTTGATGGAGACAGCATGGATCATGGGGGAGCATCCAGTTCTAGAGAAAACCTTCCATCTGCAAGGAAGTGGACTAAATCACATACACCTGACTTAAATTATTGGAAATCCTGATGCAGGTGTCCGAACTAGAACAGCTACATCAAATGAATGTCTTTATCATTCTTTTCTTTCTCAGAATAAACCAAAGAAAGTGGAAGAAGCTCTTCAAGATGCTGATTGGGTGTAAGCAATGCAAGAAGAGTTAAATAAATTTGAAAGAAATAAAGTCTAGACCCTAGTGCCAAGACCAAGGAACAGATCAGTTGTTGGTACAAAATGGGTGTTCAGAAACAAAACTGATAGTGATGGCATAATTACAAGGAACAAAGCAAGGCTTGTTGCAAAAGGATACTCTCAACAGGAGGGAATTGATTATGATGAAACATTTGCACCAGTTGCTAGATTGGAAGCCATAAGAATATTTTTGGCTTATGCTGCTCACAAGAAGTTTAAAGTCTTTCAAATGGATGTGAAAAGTGCTTATCATGTATGCTACATGTCTTTGTGCAAGATTTCAAGAAGATCCAAGAAAACCTCACTTAACAGCTGTGAAAAGAATTTTCAAGTATCTTAAGGGTACAACTAATCTGGGATTGTGGTATCCTAGAGAATCAGACTTTAAGCTAATAGGTTACTCAGATGCAGATTTTGCAGGATGCAAAATTGACAAGAAAAGCACAAGTGGAAGCTGCCAATTACTTGGGACATATTGGTTTCTTGGTTTAGCAAGAAACAGAAGTCAATTTCCACATCAACTGCAGAAGCATAATACTTTGCTGCAGAAAGCTATTGTGCACAGATTCTTTGGATGAAGAATCAGTTACTGGATTATGGGTTAGAATTTTCTAAAATCCCTATTTACTGTGATAATCAAAGTGCTATTGCTATGACAGATAATCCAGTGCAGCACTCAATGACAAAGCACATCAGCATTAGGTACCACTTTATAAGGGAACATGTGGATGAAGGTACATTGGAATTGCATTTTGTTCCTACAGATCAACAACTAGCATATATCTTCACAAAACCACTGTGTGAAGCTACTTTTACAAGATTGGTAAATGAACTTGGAATGGTTTCAGGTTCTTTCTCTAAATCTGCTTAGTTTATGTTCTGATATATCAGACTTTATGATCAGTATTTACAGATATTACTATTTTTGTGTATTCTGTGCTTAAATTGAAAATTACTTAAGGGCTGATTGTTGTCTGATGTGAAATTCTAAACTCTGATAGTGATATGAATATTTTTGTGACTATTCAATCCAATGAGGATAACTGTGCTAGATGTTGACCTAGTAATCTTTAATATACTAAAGATCCCATGTTTGAAGTAATCATTTATGTGGAAATCTATTAACACAAGCAAATTCTGATATTGAGCTTAGTTAAGTTTACTTTGTGTATCTTATTACTAAGTCAAAAACTAGAATAGTGCTTCTTATTTGTTAAGTTCTGATGTTAATAAATCTGGTGAATGTACTAAGTGCTGATAAGCCTCACTTATCAAAAGAAAAAGAAAAGAAATAAAAATCAGGTACTCCTTTGAGATGTAGAGTAAAAAATATGGAAGGAAAGACCCAAGTGCATTGCTGGTATTAAGTAATATGCATTAGAAAAGCAAAATAAAATTTTCTTGCTGACTTTTCACACTCTATGATTACTGGAGAAATACTCTGATAACAACATAAATTCTGATAAGCAGTCGTGACTCACTTACACTGGGAAGCCACTGTAAAATAGAATTTCAAAAGATGCATAAAATGAGCACAACATAGTTGAGGTGGACTCATGCATGAACTCATTCTAAAGTAGACTTCAGAATAATGACAGATTTTAAGTTAAGTTCTTAGTTATGCCTTATTTCTAAGATGTATTGAAGTGAATAAGACTTTACTCTTTGTCTGATAATTAGCTTAATGCACATACTTACACTCCATATGAATAATGAAAATTACTGTGGTGATCAATGTTATTTTAGATGAACAGTTTATGTGTCAGATTGCATAAATTCCGAGGACAAGTTCTGATGGAAGTTTTGATGATTAAGTTCTGATGAAACCATATCAGTATTTGTGTGAACAATTACAGGAATACACATTCACTTTTCGAGTTAAGGAGCCATATTCTGATGACTTTTAAATCCTGATAAAAATCAAGCTTTGATGCTGTCGTGACAGTATTTATTTACTTGGTTTATTTTTGGTCATTACTTGAACGATAATATTTTTACAGAATATTGGTTAATGTGAGATAAAACAGTCATAATCATTGTGGGTTAGTGGTTAACGTGTATGTCCTGAAAAACTGCATGTGCATGGTAATTATTGCTTATTTTACGTGCCCATTAACTCTCATTCGAACCGTTTACTGACTGTTCAAATGGTGCCAGGTTGAAAGTGTATCACATGCTTCAAAAATATGACTGTTGAGTGGAGAAAGTATATATATTACTGCATTGAGTACAAGGCACCTTCAAGGTCAACACTCAATAACTCATGACAAGGTGAACAAAATTCAGGAAGCTCTAATCCAACAAGATATGAATGTGAAACTTGAAAAAAACAGATTTTCAAGCCAGCCTTTGACAGAATTGCCTACATTGAGAAAACTCAGGAGAAGCAACAAGCTCAAACTGAAGAAATTCTGCAGAATCAGGCTTCTCACCAAAGTCAACTCAATGAGATCCAATCCTCAGTGGAATTGCTTGTCTCTCTTCTATTACCTGCTGATGCCAAAAAGGGGGAGAAAGTGATTAAGTCCAAATGCAAATCTATTCAGACACTGAAAGGAAAGGATGATGGAAATGATGACCAGGGAAACTCTAATAAGGGTAGAGGTCAAGGTCAAGGCAAAGGACTTTCATCAAGTAAAGCTAGAATTAAAAGTCAAGGAACAAGTTCTGATACCGGGAGAAGAATAAGTTCTGATACTGGTAAAAGGATAAGTTCTGGTGGATATCTAAAACTTGATGAAGAAATTTCAAAGCAGTTATTTCTTAAAGAAAATCCAAGAATGGACTTTGAGAGTCTAAAGGAAGAAGAAGCTAGACTCAAAGCAGAAGGTGTCAAGACAAAATCTGAAGCTTCTGTTGCTGAATTTTTTTCCCAAAACCTAATGGTATTGTGATAAAGGAAAGAACAAGTACTGAGGCAACCAAGATCAAATCACAAATGGAAATTGATCCAAGGTCCAAGGGAAAAGAAAAAGTTGATGAACCTGTAAAGGTTTATATGCCAGTCATGGATGAAGAAATAATTGATGAAGCAGATGCTAATCTTACTCTGATGCATAAGAAGATTTTTCAAACAACCTCTGACATGGCTCATGTTGTTCAGAGTCAAGATTTAGTAAGTTCTAATATAACAGTGAAGCAAGCAACCTCTGACATAGCTCAAGTTGGCTTGATATCAGATGATAAGGAAAAGGAAACCTTTGACATTGCCCATGTTAAACCTTCAAAAATACTCCTACCAGGATTCACCAAAGCTAAACAGGCTCAACCTTTGAAGACTACAACAAGTGGTTTTGAAGCAAGAGTTGTTACAGGAAAGGAAGCAAGAGATAAATCTGGGTTGGGTAGTTCTGATGAAAGAAGAGTACATAACACTACCAATGATCCAACTTCCTTAAGTGAACCAGGTGTTGGAGCAACTCCTGAAAGATTGAATCGACTTGAATCTGTACAAATGGTTTATCATACCTTCTTGAAAGAACATATCTTGTTATATTTTATGACAGATGGAAGGGTATACCAGATTAAGAAAAATGCTATACCACTGAAGTATTTTGAAGAACTGGAACATGTTCTATTCCTACTTCAAGTGAAAGACAGATTAACAGACAGTGATGCAGGGTATTTACAGTCTCAAATTCAAAGACAGAAGTAGCTTTATTCTGTAAAGTCTGACAGCACATATTGTCCCAAGTACAGAGATCACAAGGGTGATATTGTCGATATGAAGCCTAACTCTGCTAGGATTATAACTACTTTTCTGGGTTATAAGGCTGTGGAATTTAATCTAGAGTCTGACAGGCATATCTGATTAGACTAGATCAGGAGATAAGAAAGGCTAAGATAAATGATCTCAGAGCAGCTATTTTTCTAACTGGAGAAGATACAGCTGAATTGATAAATGCTAAAAGGAGGATGGTCAATGAACTTGAATATGCAGAGAGATGTTTGTTGAAGAACTATCTCAGGACAACTCCTGATATCAAAGAGATCAGAAGAAATTGAAAGTTGAAGCCAAGTCAAAGATCTACAACTACTTAAATTCTGAAGTTTATACAGACTGAAGTGGTTATCAAAAGTTAAAGTTGGTAAAGCTAAAATGACTATAAGTTGTAGTTATCTAGTCAAATTCTCATGCATTTGTACTTAATATTTTTGACATCATCAAATATCTGTTGAACTTGTATTTTATGCTAATTTACAATTTGGGGGAGATTGTTAGATATATTTGATAATGTCATGTGTAATATGATTTGTGTTTAGTTTTCAGATCTTACATAACAGGACAGATCAATACTTAACTGGAAATCAACACTTATACTGAAGACATAACTTAAGATATCAGAACTTAAGTTATCAGAACTTAAGGTTCAGAAGATATTTATCAGGAGATAATATCAGGACTTAAGATGACTTTCAGATAAGGCAGACGGCTGATTGAAAGGAAAGAAGATCGAGACTAAGACAGAAAGATTTATGAATGAAGAAGAAATTCTATGAAGAATAGAAAACTTGGAAGAAAAGATAACTAGTTGATATATTTTAGGAAGCAGAATTATATTCCATATCAATTAGAAGATTATCTTGTAACTGTCTAGTATATAAACACAGGCATAGAGTTTACACTATAAGTGTTACGATTATCGAAGTTATTATTCTTTGTAACTCTAGCAGCTCTCGTGATAATTTGTTCATCACTGAGAGAGGACAGTTCCATATTATAACAGAGTTTATTGTGTTGAATAAAATATGTTTTCTGTTACTTGAGTTCTTATATTCGATTTGATTGTGCTAAACACTGTATTCAACCCTCTTCTACAGTGTGTGTGACCTAACATACACTAACTGCATGTTTGTATATTTGTTGATTATTTTGCAATTTAGATAGTTTTTGACTTCATCAATTAGGAACTTAAACATATTTTTTATAATGCACAAGTTGAGGGAGATTGTTAGATATAAGTGATGATATCAATATTTAGCTATCAGAGTTTGCCATCAAAGACTTCGACTGGAAAGATATCAGAGTTTATGACTTGATTAGTATTTGACAGATTAGAGTTTATTATCAGTATTTATCTATCAGCCTGTCAAAGCTGAATTCCGGGAAGAGATTGATTCCATCCAGAAGACTTGATTTGTAGAAGATATGTCGGTGTAGGGCTTTACTTATTTGTAGTAATTAATAGTTGGATATATATTAGTACTCATTATTTTATGTATATCAAATCTTGGATTGATTTTGTAATTGCGCAGTATATACACACATATTAGGTTAATACTATATGTGTTAATTATTGATATATTATTCGTGTAACCTAGCAGCTCCCAAGAATATCAGTTCATCCTTTGAGAGAATTTTGTAAAAGTTTTTATTATCAATATATAAACTCATATATGAGTTCTTAATTCAATTTGATTGTTAAATACTGTTTTCACCCCTCTGCAGTATACTTTAAGGCCTAACAAGCACAAACACCAGGTATACACGTACCAAGACCACACATAGCTTACGTGAATAAAAGATTATGACATGAATAAATCATGCAGGGATAATCTTCGTGAAGCATATCTCGTATATATATATATTATTAATAATTTAATAATCAGAGACTACAAATTTAAACGCAAACCATGTTAATGTTTCATGTCAAACCCGCATCATGTGTTATTTATGACCACGTATTTCATAAACAAATATACAAGGTCTTCGAGGACTTTAGAAAAATTACAAAAACTTAAAATTACACAAAAAATAGCATGATACACGTATAGTTCGCAAGTTTGTAATCTCAGTCGACGTAAGAAAAAAACAATTATATCTTTAATATATTATATGATCGATCCTAATAATTTAATTTAAGATAGGCTCTGATACAACATAATGTTAGATTTAGATACAATCAGGATAATCTAATGCGATATTATAAAGTTTACATAATAAACTGTAATATTGAAGCATACCTGATTCTAGGACGGTGGATATGAATACGGATTGTGAGACTTGATCTTTCGTAGACTTGATTCAGCCTCTAGTTATATCTCACTCGATTTGATGAAAATAGAGGAGTAAAAGTTGTGAATAGTCTCGGGGAACAAGGTCGTATTATATCTTTATGTAGTAGTCTAATTAGACCCCGTTAACCCTTATCGGACCTCATTGTTTATTACACATTATAAAGAGCATACCGAATAAGATATTATACCAACCAACCAACCAAACCTAGATCTAGAATTAATCTCAACACAGACAATACTTACAAAGCATTGGGGAAACAAATTATCATATATACCGAATAAGATATTACTGTATCTTTCATTTTAGATCACTTTATTAGTCCAAACATAAAATAAATATTAAATATAATTATCTTTAATTCGTAAGCCCACGTATTGTGAATATTATAAAATATTTTGACAGATGGTGGTTAACAACAATTTTAATATTTTATTAAATCCAGTGAGCATAATTATAAAAATTGTCTTTAATATTAAATAAAAATCTAGTGAGCATAATTTAAAAAATTTAATAATTAATATTAAATTAAATCCAGTAAGTACAGTTTTAATATTTTATTAAATCTAGGTGTTTAAAAATTAAAGAAAAGAAAAAAGCCAGTGAGCACAATTTTTGTTGTTATATGAAGAGATTGCACTCAAAATCTAGGTGTTTTTAATAGACTAGCCGCTCATGGTGTTTTCCTAATTATAACGGGAAAAGCGAATGCTTTTGAAAAACTTGGTTATAGTTCTAATAGGGCTAGGAATCCGACATAATATCTTATTATCCTGAAGCCTTTGTAAGAATGAAAATCATACTCTTATATATTATCGAATATGATTAATCTAAATTATATATAGCCAAACAACTATATACATACTCCCTCTGTTTCATTTTAATCGTCTCTTAACTTTTTTCCATACGTTTCAAGATGCATTAACCGCATAATAAATTATCATTTTTAAAATTTTATTTTTGTAAATAAAATTTTAAATTATATTTTTTTATTCAGAAAAAATGAGTGAGTGCAGAAAAGTCAAGTTATTATTAAAAAGAAACAAATACCGTTTAGTAAAAAAACTATATACATACTCCTCTGCATGTTTTATTAATTTAGTCAATCAAGTCAAATTAAGGTTTTGAATCGGTTCTCTGGTATTCCCTTAGTGAATTGGTACTTATGAAATCATGACCAACTCGGCGACTGGTACATTTTATTTAACGCTCAAAGAATTGAAGAAGTCGCCATCTAGAAAATACAGAATAAACGAGACAACTAAAGTTAATCTCAACCTCAATGTTTACAACAATGTACCCATACACCCCTGAAGTTTAAAACCATACATTTTTGCCCCTAGGGTATAAAAAGCATGTCTTTTAACCCTTGGGCCAAGTTGGTCCGCATTAACGTTACAAACATACTGGGGTAATTTGGTCACATTGCTTCTGCGTTTCCCTCTACAAAGAGATACCAATCTCCCGCCTAAAAAAAGTGTAGCAACCCTTATAGTTATATATATATATATTACTACATAGAAGCTCCATGACTCATCTTGAAATTAACAGAATTTGGATCCCATTTGCTGGTATGGAAGAGCTGTCGTGTTGAGAACTTCATGGACCGATGCAAATCCGAGAAGAAGGTTTAAGGGTTTCTTTCGATATATGGTAATTTATGTGATTTAATTGGTAGTAGTTTGTGATATATGTTGTGAGATTATTGCTTTTATTTGCAGGAACAAAGAAGCAATGTTTGTAACTTCCATTTATGGTTTGACCCCTATGTGTCAAAGATCAAGAATGACAACTCCATGACTATTGAGGAGAATTGAAAAGTTAGAAGAAGAAGGGGAGAAAATAGAAGCTTTTGTTGCTGGAATGAAAATAAAATGAGGATGGAATGTATTTGTTTATATTACGGTGTTTATGTTGTTAATCCTTGAACTCATGATGAAGAATGATGGGGAGGTTGTAGTAAAGAGACAAAATGAACTAGTTTAATTATGTTCAATTTCTTACCTGTACTAGAGATGTATGTATGTAATGTAAGTTTTAATGAATGAGAATAAAAAGTAAGGCCATATCAAAGTATCAAACTTAAATTAAGCATAACAAAGTCATAACAAAAGGTGCAGTTCAGTCGTGCAACACATCATAACAAAAGAAAATTTAGGTCATTAAATCTGAACAAAAGTACTGATATTGTATGAAATTGAACTAGATACTTAACATAAACAAAAGACAATTCTTCAAGTGTCATTGTCCTTCCTTTTTCCTGTCTATTTTGCCTTGGCATCATTCCTCAAATTCTTTTAAGTTACCTTAATAGTAGCTCTAAGAGCCCGTGGAGTTATGCCATTTTTTCCATGTGATAGGAAAGGTGCAGATTTGAGCTTTGTTTTCCCAATTATGGTTTTGAATTGCTTCACAGGAGGTAGCATTTGTTTCCCCATCTTCATTGGGCCTGTGTTTGTATTGTGTACCTCTCTTCTTTGAGAATTGACCCCTGCTGCACTTGCTGAGAACTTGGAACCTGCACAACTTGTTCAGAGTTTGGTCCATCTTCCATCATTGTGTCACCATCATCATCAAGACATACAGGATTATCCCTTGTGTTTTTGAACTTTCCAAAATTTGTTTTAATGTACGACCTGTTACTTCTTCTCACATCAGGTGGAGATGGAGCCCTAATTGATCTTTTTGCAGGAGGTAAATGAGGGGGCCTTGCTTTGAATGTTTTTTGTGCCTTAATCTTGAAGCTCATTTAAGCTTTTATCATATTTCTTCTTTCCTCCTCAATAACTTTCTGAGAGGGTAAGTCATCTTCAACTTCCATTTTCTGTTTCAATTTCTCAGTGGACTTTGGATGTTCCTTTTTATGAACTACCCATTTGGAAGGAATGTCAATTTTCATGTTATTTTCCAACTTCCGAGCTTCCAGTTGCAACTTCAATTTCTCACCCTCCCTTTGAAACTTCAATACCTGAGCTTCCTTCTGCATCTTCAATTTTTGAGCTTCCACTTGGTACTTCAAAGGCTGAGGTTTTTTGGAGTGCTTCACTTCGTCAACTTTCTTCTTCATCTTCAAGTTTCCAACTTGTTTCTCCAAGTGTTAAGCTGCTTCCTTTTCCTTCACCTTTTCTGCTTCAATCTTCAGCTTTTTCTTCATTGTTTTGATTCTTTTAGCTGCCAGCATAATAGGGGAATCCAGACTAGTTGTAAGTACTCTGTGACCTCTTAGTTCCTTAAATTTTCTTGCTTCTATATTAATTGGGGCCTCTTCATCAACTAAATCTGGTTCCTCCATATTTTCTTCGGTTCTTATTTCTTCAGCAATCTGACTTGGTTGTGTGAGTAGTGGACCATTAAAGTCCACTACCAACTTATTAAAAGCAACTTACATTTTCTCCTCTTGATGTTGATTGACGTTACCCTCATCAGGTACCTCAATCCTTGGCTGTGCAGAACTTGATGACGCAGGGTTAAGATCAGGGCATGTCCTCCTGTTATGCCCTATTTTCTTGCACTTTCCACACCTACATCAACAAGTGCATAATATTAGTCTATGTATAAAATATAAGTTGTAAAAATACAGGTTTGACAGTGTTCATTACCTCACAGTCATCTGAGTGGTCCTACTTAATTTTGTAACTCTATCATGTACAATTACTTGGGCTTCTGTTGGTTCAGCCCTTCTCCTTTTTTTGGGTCTCCCCGGTTGCTTCTGAACAGTAGGTGGCTTTATCACCATACCAGATATTTTCCAATGCTTGTGTCCATTTATAGGATAAATGATTCCAGAATCAGCCTTTTCATATGCCTTGGCTGAATACACTTGGTCCAGATAATCCTCTACATTGTACCTAACCTATCCAGACAACTTATAGCATGGTGACAAGGGATATCAGTAAGATTCCATCTTCTACAATCACAAGTTCTATGGCCTATGTGAACGGCAAACTTAAAGCCATTAACAGTTCTAACTTCAAATTCATCATAACCAGCATATGCACTATAACAGCCTCCACTCCATTTCTTAAATTTTTCTAGCACTTGTCAAAATTTAATCCTGCATAAATGAACCAGGGACATGGATCCTTACAAACAGCTCTAACCCTAGTTCTATCACTCTTCACAAACTTCACTACCCTCCCCTCAGTGTAGAAATGCTTCATTATGGCCTCTCTGCATTGATAATGATTTGTGAAGATGGTCTCAATAGTCCACCTTATATTTTTAATATCTTTCAACAATGGAAATGATTGCTTTCTCTTAAGAGCATCAAATACTTTCTCCAAGTCATTATCTAGCAAACTATTCAAGTCATCACAGTCACTTTCATGTCTTTCCTTATCACTTTCATCTCCCACTTCCTTACCTAGTCCTAGGCCTTCTCTGATTCTACCTACCCATTCCACCCCTTATCAACATTGTTAGCAAAAACCATATCATCATCAGTCATAGAATAGTCGGAATCATCAAAATTATAGTCATCAAGTTCATCACTCCACTCTCCCACATCATTACTTCCATCTCCTTCAATCCTTTGAAATAAAATTATGATCTTCAAACGAGTCCAAACTGGTTTCATCACAATATTTGAGATAAACATCTATCTTGTTATCATTTGTCCTAACGAGCCCTTTCATATCCTATATATCAGTTTGACATCTCATTAGAACTAGACCATTTTCCAAATCTTTATTAGGATTCCTATAGTATATACAAAATAGTCTACTGTGACCTAATAACTTTAGTTCGAGTCCTCAAATTATCATAAGTCAATTTCCCTTCAGATTCAAAATAGTACAGTGTCACTCGACCACCAACATATTCAGTTCGTGGTGCCCATTTTAACATCCCACCATGATATAAAGTTAAATTTATGATACCATCACCTTCAATAGCAAAATAAATCAGGTATAAGCACATTTAACAGCAGGGGATACAAGATTTAGTCTCTACAAAAATACCCACATAATTATCACAACATTCAACATCAATATACTTCATATATACACAAAAACATCAACTATTCAAAAATATAAATATCATTAAAGGGCTAACTCATACAATACAAAGACGATCAATTAAAAATCAAAACGATAGTTTAAGAAATCATACCAGTAGAGAGTTCATCTGAATTGGCCATGATTTCAATCCACTACTCGCAATTGTTGAAGGTCCAACTCAATATCCAGATAAAAGGGTTAATGTATATGAAAAGAAAGGGGTTTAGAACGACTGTTCGTGTAATATCCGGGATATATCGTGTAATTATTTTTGCTATTAAATAATTATTATGTGTGTTCAGTATCTATTTTGTGAGTTAATTGTTAAGTGTTATCTGTACTTGGATATTCAAAAATAATATTAATTGAGTATTTCAATTTTTATATGTCAAAAATAAAATATAAATAATTGTCATATCTTCCTAATTATTTTTATGTTGATTTATGAATTTATAAGAATCATATGAAATTTATAAAATCTTTTTCCGGGTAATTAAAATCTATTTTATAAAAACGGGAACCAACCGACGTCACCCATTGTTACGTTTTTGGAACCCGAAACTCTTCCGAGAACTCCTTCCTAACTTAATTGTAATATTCCGAGCATATTCCATGTTTCGACTTTTTCGATCCGGTGTACGGTTTATCCTGCGCGGGTCCCGGCGCAACATTTTCGATACAATATTCGTTTAGGTAAATCAATAAAACCCGTATTTTTGATAAACGGGAGCTTTTTATTAAATTATCCCAATTATCACTTCGTAGTACGTGTAACTAGGCGCTGAGACCAAGACCGCATTACAAATTGTACTGATTTGGATAATAATCCCGAAAACCGATACCGTTTGGATCAGTTTTTACAAATAAACGTACCGTTTTATATCCGAAATGATCCAACGGGATACTAATTTTCCGTAAATATAAATAGCCTTTTTCCGTATTTTATTTCATATCAAAATCATTTGCAGATAGATAAATATATAATTTTACAGAGAAAAATCCTATATTCATAAACTGTTTCAAGAATCAAACCAACTTTTGAAGGTGTTATTGATCTTTGTTTGAAAAGCTCGAGTACTGGATTTGAAGGTCTTGAGAAGCTCTATCAGAATCTGTAATCCATACACCTGCAGAATCAAAGGTTTAATTTCTAAAAATTTAATTATTTTTGAATTTATTTTATTAAAAATATGAATTTTTGTTCGGATGATTGTTTGTATGATTTGATGATTGCATGTTGTAGAGCTTGTTTTCCTGATGATTTTGGTATATTATACGTCTGATTTGGAGTTCAATAACATGTTCAAATTTGAGTTTGATTTTCGAATTTCAAAATTAGGGTTTATAACCCGTATGAATGTTCTTAATTGAAATTTGGGGGTTTCTTATTCTGGAATATATTGATGTTGTGGTATAGTGGATTGTATTCTCTGTGAAATTTGCAATCCAGTCGTATAAGTTTCATGAATCACCAAGGTCTGTAGAGAAGGGAGTTGTATTTTGAATATTTCTGAAGTTCGCCGGAAACTGGCAAACTTCACGGCCAAATTCCGGCCAACTCAGAGATGATTAGAACGATTTGTTGGCTTGGTTGTGTTCCTGGTAAAGTATAGATGTGATCTGGAGGTGTTGGTAGGGTGAGGACGCCGGGAACGTGTTCTCCGGCCACCCCGACGTTTTCCGGCGACTAGAATGTAATATTTGCAGTTTGGTCCCTGAACTTTTGGGGACGATACAGTTAGGTCCCTGAAGTTTTCAGACTTTGCAAATTTAGGATTCCTGTTTATAAAATGTTTAAAAATCATATTTCCTATTTATTTTTATTATAAAAATTCATTTTTAATTTCTGAAAATTCTAAAAATTATTATTTTAATTCTGAAAATTATTTTTAATTCACAAATAAATCTGAATTAATTAGTTAATTAATTTTAGTTAATTTTTAATTGATTAATTGATTTAATTAATTATTAATTGATTTTAATTAATTATTTAATTAGATTTAATTATTTAAAAATGATTTAAAAATTCCGAAAAATAGTTTCGAGCTTTAAAATATTATTTTAAATTATTTCCAAGGCTCGATAATTATTCTAAAATTATTTCGGAGCCAGAATTGGCCAACCGAACCCTGTTTATTAACTCGAAATTGATCCAACGACCCGTTTTAATTCCGAAAAATGTTTTAAAAATCATTTTAAATACCAGAAAGCCTATTTATGACCCGAAATGTCTTTATAAATGATATGTCATTGATTATGTGACGTATTATGTGTTATATGTGATATGTTGGTTGACTGTCGATTATATATTCGATGTTTACTGATTATTGCGTAACTTTCAATCCGTTAATCGGATTTGGGTAAAGCGAAAGGGTAGATAGAAGTATGTGTTGAATAGAATTCTATGAGTCGATTATTGATAGATGCTTATGATATGTGAACAGAAGAGGCAAGGCGTAGAAAAGGGAAACAGATAGTTGAGGAGTAAGACGGTTGTAATTGGAAGCGAGTGTAGTGTAGTAAGCTAATACCAGGCAAGTGTTCTGAACTTTCTCGAGATATTGTAGTACTTGATAGTCTTGTTGATATTGCAAGTGCTTTGAAGCACTGAAACCCAAACTCTAATTCCAGTTATTGTTCTTGAGCCATGAACCTTATTCTTTCTAGACCATTGATTGTTCTGTACCCAAACACGAATCTCAAGCATACGATACTACTCTACAAATACATGCAAACAAAATCCCAAACACTGAACTGAATTACTTGTATACTCAATCATTGCATCCTATGCTTTGAAAGCCCAAATCTTTGAAACCCTGAAATGTTGATTCCTCTGTTATCCAATTCTTCATTACCCAGCATCCAAGCTTTTAAATTGACTTATTGATCCTTACAAGGATTGAACCCCTTTCATTGTTAAACACTTATTGTTGTTATTGATTCTGGTTATTGTTTATTATTGCATATTCTGTTATTATGTTAGAATTGGACTGTTTTTATAAAATTGTGGACCAGATTCGTGGTCAGACCATATAATGGTCAAGTTAGGCCAATGTGTGCCTTGGATCCAGTAGTTAGAGCAATGCTGTGTGCCTTGCTCGGGGTTAGTGCGTGACTGATCAGCAGCCTAACCTTGGTTTTTAAATTAAAAGTATAATATCCAATTCTAAATCATAATCCATTGTTCGCTTGATATCATAATCATGTTCACTTGATGATCATTATTCTCAGTTTTGTCATTGTGACTTGCTGAGCTAGTTAGCTCATTTGTGCAATATTGTTTATATTCTTTCCAGTTAAAAAGGAACCAGTTGGTAAAGAGGATCCCCAGTCCAGCGCGAGAGCTAGGGGTTCAGGTTGAGAAAGCTGAGCTAGTAGGCTTCTTTTGGGATAATTTAAGTTTGTAAAAGTTGTAATAAAGTTTAATACTCAGTTTGAGTTTGAATAATTGAGATTTGAACGGTTTGTAATATATTAGTGTGTTTGGCTTGTGTGCATACTTTAACCTGTTGCGGTCCGTGGTGGTTGGTAAGTAGGGTCACTGCATATATTATTATTATTATCTTTATTATTGTTATAAGTAGGTTATAAATAAGGTGTGTGTGGACCCCAAACTTCTGACCCGGGTTTGGAGGGCGCCACAGTTCGTGTTTATATTTGTT
This sequence comes from Apium graveolens, assembly GCF_009905375.1. Lineage (NCBI taxonomy): Eukaryota > Viridiplantae > Streptophyta > Magnoliopsida > Apiales > Apiaceae > Apium > Apium graveolens. The sequence continues at coordinate 150,520,047 of NC_133647.1, read as the reverse complement.
TAAATACATTATTTGTTTGAATGACTGGTGTTAAATGATGTAATTAACCCTGTCAATTTGGGCTTCTTTGTTACGTTACGCGGCCCAACTTGGCCCAAGGGTTAAAATGCATGTTTTTAAAATCCGAGGGGCGAAAATGTATGGTTTTAAACTTCAGGGGTTTATGAGTACACTGATGCAAACATTGAGGCTGAAAAGGTTTTGTCTACCACATTCAACATCCCCACAAGTTTTCAACTACCTTGTCACTCTTGGAACAACCCCAGAATTGAGACAAGAAGCATGGAATCTTGCAAATGATAGTTTGCGCACAACTCTATGTGCACAACTCTATGCATTCCATTCAAAACTGAGGTTGTAGCTTTTGGTGTTGTATATGCTGCTGCCCGAAGATTTCAAATTCCCCTGCCTGAGAATCCTCCATGGTGGGAAGCTTTTGATGTAGATAAGTCCGGGATAGATAAAATTTGTAGAGTGCTGGCTCATTTCTGAAGCATGGGAACCGCTAGGCTGAATAAAGGCTAGAGTAGGTGCACGATTTTTTGAAAATTTGCCTTTATTTTATAAAAAGGTTCTTGTTTACACCACCTCATGCAAAATTAGCATTAGAAGAACAGAATGTAGAAAGTAAAAGATTACAGGAATGTATATAAATAGAATTGTAAAAATGAGATATAATGAATGATAATTTCTTTGGTTTCTTCTATTTCCTGCTCTTATTCTTCCTTTTAAATTCTGGAGTTAACTCTCACTCAGATAGAGCATATATTTGTTTATCATTATCTTTTGAATAGACTTGCATGAAGTCATAAGAACTGGGCATGGGCCATTGACTAATTGGAGTACCAGCTCTGACTATGATCGATGGCTCGTGCAGTGTTGCCAAGGAAATTGCAAGCTTCAGCATCACATGCCATTATTATGAACCACCATAGTTAAACCGAAAATGGTTATGCTCTAGTTCTTGATTTCCACACATCTCACCATGCTGGCTAGTTTGTCGAGTTTCTGACCAAGATTGACAGACGATATGGTAAGGAGCTGGACAAGGGAGCTAAGTTAAATGGTTTATGTGTATATTGGCCCGAATTTAGATGGTTAAAGTGTTCATAAATTTTAGTTAAATCTCTTATGTTTTGTGATAATTTTTATGATTTTGTAATTCAATTAATAGTTGGTATCACAGTTGGCAGTGTTTTAAAATGCTGATGAAAATGTGTGTGCTATTAGTATTCACATTCATAATCTTAATATAAATATACCTAGGAAATGTACATGTAAATATTCTATTAAATTTTCTCTGAGCAAATTAGTTTCTGATAGTTTAATAAACTTAATGGAAGGCTGTAATAAGCGTATTGACTCACCACTACTTCCATCCATCCAACCTGGCAACAATGACAGCACAACAACACCACATTAAGTCATTCTTTACTATTTATAGAAAGATAACAAACTCTAGCTGGATAGACTTTGTATATATATAGACAGTTAGTTAGTTTTGTTTTCTAAGTTTTTCTCCATAAATTGTAACAAACATAGTTTGTATAGTTTTACATCTTCTTCATTGTTGTGTTCTCCATTACCGTTCTTAAGCTTTTCCCGTTCATTTCACTAAAAGTAACATGGTATCAGAGCTTGTGTAGATCATTGTGATTCAACTCGACGACTGGTTACGTCATCTCAAAGACTGATTCGTCATTTTTCATCACAATCTACGTCATTTTAATGATCGATTTGTCATCTTTTCATCAGAATCTTCAGAATTCAAGGTGTTTTCTTCCATTAGGTTACTGAATTTCGTTATCGGTCTGTTTTTTGTTATCGATCTATTTTTTCGGTGATTTTTTTTCCTGAAGATTGATCTGTTTTTCGGCATTTTTCTGAGCATATTGTTCTGAATTAGTTCTAAACATTGATTGTTGAGTAGCATATTGATTGAATCTGATTGTGTAATAGTTGTAAATGTCAACATCCACGTCTCAAACTAATGTTCAAACTCAGTCGAACTTAGATCCTTCGAGTGTGTATTACATTCATCCCTCAGATGCAAATAAAACACAACTTGTTTCGGTTAAGTTCAATGGCAACAATTTTAATAATTGGAAGAGATCGATGATTTTGATTCTATCAGCCAAGAATAAGCTTGGTTTTGTTAACATAACAGTGATTCCACATGAAATGACTTCACATGAGTATAGTGTTTGGGAATGATGTAACTCTCTCGTTATTTCTTGGATTTTGTTTAATCTTGATGAGACAATTTTTAGAAGTGTCCTGTTTCTTAAAACTGCAAGGTCAATCTGGAAGGACCTAGAGGAAAGATTTGGTACTTCATCTATTACTGAATTGTATTCATTGGAACAAGAATTGAATGAAATTTCTCAGAATTTTTTATCTGTTTTTGAATATTATACAAGGCTTAAAACTGTTTGGGATAGCATAGATGATATGAATCCTGCTCCTATGTGCACATGTGAGAAATGCACTTGTCAACTGGGACATAAATTTCTGAAGAAATAACAGGAACAACGTTTGCTGCAGTTTTTACTCAAGCTGAATGATAAATTCAGTGTTGTTCGAGGTCATATTATGATGATGAATCCGTTGCCAACATTTTCTCAGGCTTATCGACTAGTGGCTCAAGAGGAAAACCATAAGGACATATCTCAGTTATCTCTACAACCTGAAAACGTAGCATTTGTTGCTGACAAAAGGAATTACAATTCATACTCTGCTCAGAGGTTTTGACCTCAGAATGTTTCTCAGACTTTCTCTCAAAGTTTTCGACCTCAGAGTTTTTCTCAGAATTCACAGAATTCTTCTCAGAATTTTGCTCAGAGTTTTGCTCCAAAGAGGCCATCCAAGCCAGGAGCAAATTATTTCTGTACTCATTGTAAGGTTCAAGGCCACAGTGTTGATAGATGCTTTCAGATTCATGGATTTCCACCTGGTTTTAAAGGTTTCAAGGAAAGGAAACCTAATTCTGCTGCTATGTTGTCTCAAACTCCCATCACTGATAATTAGAATACAAACACTTCTCAGGATACATCACAATTTCCATCAGCTCCAGTTAATGATGGTCATCACTGTCCTCTTACTGATGAACAATACAATTAACTTATGAGCCTTCTGCATAAACAGTTTCCATCCAATGATCATTCTTATTCTGCCACTAACCATGCACTCTTAGCAGGTAATATCTGCTTAATGAGTACCTCTAAATTTGGCTGGTTAGTGGAAAGTGGTGCCACTGACCATATTTGTCCAGATTTAAATAAATTTGCAAACTATACATCTGTAGTTGGTTCTAACATGACCATCACTATTCCTTGGTAGTAAAATTCCAGTTCTGCACAGAGGAACTTTAATTCTAAATGTCACAATTACTCTAAGAGATGTCCTTCATGTTCCTGATTTTTACTTCCATCTTATATCTGTTAGCAAGTTGTGCAAGGACATGAATTGTAAGATGATCTTTACTGACAAACAATGTGCTCTACAGGTCCATTTGAAGAAAGAATAGCTGATGCCTCTTGGTAACTTGACTGATGGACTCTACAGTGTAAATACTTTTTGTTCTAACTTAATCAAAGAAAGATGCAATGTATTTTTATCTCAGAGCTCAGATGAAGCCAAGCTTTGGCATATGAGATTAGGCCATTTGCCATTTTCCCAGCTAAAGCTTTTGAAACTTGAATGTAGTAGTATATCAAGTACTGTCAATTCTGTTATTTTCTAAATATGTCCTACAGCTAGAAAATGTAGAAACTCCTTTCCTCACAGTTCTATCAAAACATCTCAGGTTTTTTAATTGCAACATATTGATGTATGGGGTCCTTATAAGACCAAAACATATACTAATTGTCAATTCTTTTTTACTATAGTGGACGATTACAACCGTTATACATGGATTCATCTTTTACAGCATAAGTCAGAAGTCTCATTTATCCTCGAGTCATTTATAAATTATGTTGAAACACAGTTCAATGCTAAAGTGTTATGCATTCGTTCTGATAACGCTTTGGAGCTGACAGAAGGAGTTGTTAAACAGTTTTATCTGAAACAAGGAATCATCAATCAAACCAGTTGTGTCCACACCCTTCAGCAAAACGGGATGGTGGAATGCAAACATCACCATTTACTAGAAACTGCTCGTGCACTGTTTCTTCAATCTCAGGTGCCAGCAAAGTTCTGGGGAGATAGTATTCTTTGTGCAGCCTATCTTATTAACCGCATGCCTCTTTCCAGCATTGGTAATTCTTCTCCCTATTTCAAACTTTATGATTCTGTTCCATGCCTTGATAATCTTCGCAACTTTGGATGCTTGTGCTATATAACTACAACTAAAGTTCACCGCTCTAAATTCCAACCTCGAGCTGAACCTGGGGTTTTCCTTGGATATCCTCCTAACAAAAAGGGCTACAAAATTCTTAGTCTTACTTTTAAGCAGATTGTAATTTCTCGAGATGTTAGATTCTATGAAATGCACTTTCCGTTTCATTTACTTTCGAATATCTCTGATCATGATTATTCGAACACTATATTTTTACCTAGTACTACCACTCCACATTCTAAATAGTTTCTTGATGACTTTCCCATTCACACTACTTCCTCTTCTATTCCTACTTCTCCTGATACACAAAATTCAGTTCATAATACTGTTTCCACTGATCATACTTCATCAATTAATGATGTTCATGATCATAATGTTCCATCCATTAGAACTTCATCATGACAGATAACTACTCCTTCATACTTAAAAGATTATCAGTGCCACATTGCTACCCTTTCTACTCCAAGTCATCATTGTCATTTTGTTTCATCTTCCAAGTTCACTAGTGCACATAAAGCTCATATTTCTTAGCTTGATAAAATTACTGAACCTACCTCATATGCTGAAGCATCTCGTGATCTTATCTGGGTTGATGCCATGGCTAAGGAATTACAGGCCCTTGACAAAAATCACACTTGGGATCTTGTCCCACTTCCACCTAGCAAGAAACCCATCGGATGTAAATGGTTTACAAGGTTAAACTCAGGTCTGATGGTACATTGGAACGTTGTAAAGCTCGATTGGTCGCGAAAGGCTTTACTCAGCAATATGGAATCGACTATGAAGAAACATTCTTCCCTGTTGTTAAAATGGTTACCGTTCGATGGCTTATTGCACTAGCAGCTAGACGCCATTGGAATCTTTATTAGCTAGATGTCAACAACGCGTTTCTTCACGGTGACCTCAAAGAAGAAGTTTACATGAAGCCACCCCCTGGACTGATTGTGAGTTGACATCTGGTATGTCATCTTGTTAAGTCTTTATACGGGCTCAAACAAGCCTCACGCAAATGTTTTTCTAAACTTCTTCATGAACTTACTGCTCAAGGTTTTCTACAATCCAAAAATGACTACAGTTTATTCATTAAACGTAATGGTTCCATGGTTACTATAATGGCAGTTTACGGTGATGATATCATTATCACGGGCGATGATATTTCTTCAATTAATCACATTAAGACACATCTTGACAATATCTTTAGTATTAAGGATTTGGGTCTCCTTCATTACTTTCTTGGACTTGAAGTTGGTTATTATGCAAATGGGATTACTTTGAGTCAAGCAAAATTTACTAAAAATTTGCTCACTGCCTGCCCTTATGAATTACCTCGCAAGTCTTCTACTCCATTGCCGCTTCTACTCCATTGCCACTCAATCTTAAACTTGTTTCTGATGGTGGTACTCTATTACCTGCTCCTGATATTTATCGATCATTAGTAGGTAAAATCAATTACCTTACAAACGCACGCCCAGACTTAAACTATGTTGTGCAAGTTTTAAGTTAGTTCATGCAATCACCCCGTACTTCTCATCTGGATGCTTTATTACATACCATCAAATACATTTCTACTTCTCCTAGCAAGGTATATTATTACGTGCTTCCAATTCATTGACACTTCAAGCATATTCCGATAGTGATTGGGCTGCTTGTCCCATGTCACATCGGTCTGTCACTGGCTATGTTCTTCTCTTTGGTGATTCTCCAGTATCTTGGAAATCCAAGAAGCAAGCCACCATCTCACGTTCTTCTTCAGAATCTGAATACCGTGCCATGGCTTCTGCCATAGCTGAAGTCACCTGGACAGTGAGGTTGCTTGATGAACTTGGTGTGTATAATTTGACTCTTGTAACCCTTCACTGTGATAACCAATCAGCCATCCATATTGCCAAAAATCCTATCTTCCACGAGGTACTAAGCATATCGACATAGATTGTCACTTTACTCGTGATAAGGTTTTAAAAGGGCTGCTGCAACTTACTTATTTAGCAACTCAAAATCAGTTGGCAGATGCTTTCACTAAGATTTTAACTCTGATACAATTTCAGAATCTTCTTTCCAAGCTTGGAATTTATTCTACCCTTCCCACCTTGAGGGGGGGGGGTAATAAGCGTATTGACTCACCACTACTTCCATCCATCCAACCTGGCAACAATGACAGCACAGCAACACCACATTAAGTCATTCTTTACTATTTATAGAAAGATAACAAATTCTAGCTGGATAGAGTTTGTGATAAGCCTACAATATTACTATATTATTAAGACTATAATTTTAGGAGATGATCTCTTTACTTTAATTTTCCAACCTCCTCAAATGAGGTTGTTATCTTATATTTATACCATGTCCCAAATGGGCTTTTCTTACAAAATAGGCCTTCTTGGGCTTTACATTATGCTTTACAATTATCCTAATTATAACTCCTTTTGACTGTAATGTCTTGGTCCAACATTTGTCCCCCTCCCAGTTCAAGCAACTATCTTTAAATTTGCGCTTTTTATTTCGGGACCTGAGAGTTGAGAAAATGAGCAAAGCGTGGTAAAAAGAATAAAATAATGAGAAGATTAAATGTTAGTAAAAAAAATAAAAATAAAAATAAAAATAAAAAAGACAAGGGTATTGGGATAGGAGTGAATGTGTTGTGAATATTATTGTATTTTAACTTTACTTCATTTCTTCTTCTTCTTCTTTTTCCTCTTTTTTTTGGAACGTATAAGTATTTTGGTTTTTATTTTCTGGGGACTATTGATTGGACATTGGAGAATTAGACTGTTCGGCTTTCGTTTCACTTAACAAAAACACAGCGGCAGCCCGACTTATTCTTATTCCACCTCAAACTCCTGACTACTGCAGTAATCGCTTGTAAGTCATCTTCCACCCTACTATATTATCTTTTGCTGTTTTTTCTTTAACATCTTACTTCTCTCAATTTAGTTTATTCAATTTCAATCATTTAATGGATCAATCTAGTTCGTCATCTATCCGTACCATTTCTGGTCGAGATCCCGGTAAGCGACCCCTCGAGGAGGGTGATCAAGAGTCATTCCTAAATTTGAATAGTTTGGAGATTCCTGACTTAGAGCAGTGTGGGTCCTTCGATTTTATGAACGAGGATGAGTTCTTGGGGAATGTCCCTATTGGGCCTCTTCCCTCGCCTCCCCCGAGTCCTGGGACCTTAGAAAGGAGACGACAGGTTGTTGAAGATGGTCTTCAGTTGGGTAGGGAAGAGTTCGAGGGAAGAACAAGTTTAAACTATCTGAGTCATTATATTACAAAGGATCCTCCAGTGAACAAGATAAAGTCGTATGTGGATTTTTCGAATGGGTATCGATACCGAGTACCGACAGCTGATGAACGAGTGTAGATGATGTCGAAATTTGGGATGCACGGGATACCGATGATATTTTTCCACTTCGGACTTCGGTTGCCTATGCATCAATTTTTCTTGGCGATGTTCGAGGCTATTGGATGTGGGGTTAGTCAGTTGACGCCCAACTCCATTGCCCAGCTTAGTGGGTTCGTCGCTCTTTGCTGTGATAGGAATAGAACTCCTTCTTTTAAATTTTTCTTTTCGATATATGCAGTTAGGTATCACGACGAACAGGTTTATTTTGACTGTCCTTATAAGAGGGTTAAAATTGTCAGTGTTCGATCTTCCAATTCTGGGTACCATGCTAGGTGGTTGTATTTTGGGGGACCTGATTTAGAGTTTGTGAAACCATGTGGTAAAGTGAGCCAGCTTACTATCGATTATTTAAATAATCTCGAGAAGTACGACGCGAGGTATCTGAATGAGTTTCATGGGTTGAGGTCGATGTATACACATCTTCAGTTAAACGAGCCCGATTTTTTGGAAATACATGATTGTAAGAGGGGATTTCCAATCGATTGATTACTTTTTCATTCATATATTTTTTTATTTACTGCTTGTCTCCCCCCCTTTTTTGTATTACGCGTTGATTCTTTTCCTTCTTTTGTTTTGTTTTAGTGGCTGGAGTTTCTTTGCAGAAGATTTTGGACAACGGAGTTAGGAAGGAGATGGATAAGTCTATGATGTTGCTCATTCAGCGTGCATCGAGGAAGAATGCCGATGGAGCGTGTGCTGGCCCTTCTAGGGTTGGGGCTTCTGGGGCTGGGCACTCTGTGTCCATCGAGTTGTTAGATGATCAGGGAAACAAAGTTGTGGAGGCTCCTGAGAAGACTGTGCCTGATGCTCATCCGGGGGAGTTGAATCCTCGGAAGAGAGGGCGTCGTGAGGTTGATGATGTTAATCTGGGAGGAAGAGAGTTTTTCGAGCCAGCTGTGGCAGGTAGCGGAGTGAATAAGACCATCACCTTGGTCAACAGTAGAGTTCTTATGTCCAACACTGGCGAGCCTCGATCCAAGAAGGAGCCTGTGAGGGTCGAGATTCAACCCACCAAGCGCTGGACCGGAGGGACAATCGTGCTATTGAGGGCTTTTAATCTTTTTCATCTTCCCCAAGACGCGATTGCCTTCGATGGTCGGCGTCGGGATGACCTTGCCGACAGGTGTAAGAGTCGAGCCGGGAGGGTATGTGAATTTTGTTTTCATGTATTGTTTTTCATTGAGTTATTCTTCTTTTTCTTCTTCTCTCTTTTTTTTATTTATTTTATAACTTTGTATTTGTGGGTTGTAACAGTTCCTCGCAGATTTTATGCAAATCGTGGAAGAATTTCGTGCTGATGGTAATGATGAGGCTTGCAAGAGACTGGAAGCGGAGGTGAGTGCTCTTAGGGTTGAGAGGAAAAAGCTTATGGCGAGTTATTCAGAGTTGGAGAAGAGATCTACAGAGTTGGTTACTGTGAATACCGCGTTGACCAAGAAGGTGGGATAAATGGAGGTTTCGGGGCAGTCGAGGGATGCGAAGGTGTCGGAGCTCGAGCGGTTGCTTCAAGAAGCTGAGAAAGAGCGCGGTGACCTAAGAAGTAAGTGTGAAGGTTGGGAGCACCATGTTGATGGAATAAATGTATCGTACAAACTGATTGTCGATGAAAATGCTGTTTTGAAGGCGGAAATTCAAAAGGGATCGAGGACATTGCTAACGCCCTTGGAGATGGTTATTGGCGTTGTGTTGCTAGGATGCAGGGGGCGGGGGTGGACACCAATGGGCACTCATTTGAGGATTACATTGCTGACCTCGCTGCTTCACAGCCCAATGATCCGACTGATAAAAATTGAAGGCGGGGAATGCCCCGTAAATGATGTATGAATTTGAATTTTAAGTTTCTGCTGTTGTAAGACGATGTTTCTTGATTGATGCTACATTGTTTACCGTACTTTGAATGAGGCTTTGGTGGCCTTAGACGTTTTTATGATATTCGATTATCTATTTGGTAATTTTAATGTTAGTCTACTAAAGTTTTTCGTGTTAGGAATTTCAAGTGTAAGGTTTTCGTACCACTTGGATTTCACTGGGATGCATTGTCTTTGGTTTATTTTTGAGTCTGTTTGCGTAGTGCTTAATTGTTGTGTAAGAATATTTTGCATGTGAAGGGATCGATTATTGCTCGTCGTTCGGGAGTACATTTGTTATTTGTACTTGGAGTCTAATGGGATACATCCAACTTATGTTGTTGTTTGTTTTTTTTTTGAGGAAGCAGAGAATGAATTATGACGTTTTCGTAAAGTAATTTTGAAAGCTTTTATAACTTAAATTCTCTCGATGGGGATCTCATAACGACCCTCATTGCATCGATGGTTGGCTTTTGGTAGGGCCCTACGACCTCGAAGTTTTAATCATTACATAAAGAGTTAATCACTGGTAAAATTTCTTGAGGTGGATACCATTCTAGGCATTCTTAATTGGTTGACCATCGAGGTACGAGAGCTCATAGGTTCTTGTGCTAACGTCCTTTGATACCTTGTATGGGCCTTCCCATGTTGGTTTAAATTTTTCTGAGATTGTTGGCTGTGATGTGGCGGAGTCTCGAAGGACGAGGTCTCCCACTTCGAATCGCTTATTTTTGACTTTCTTGTTGAAGTACCTTGCCGTCTTCTCCTGCTGTGCGATTATGCGAAGTCTAGATTCCTCTCTTGTTTCTTCAAGTAAGTCATTGTGAAAGCGTAATGCTTCGACAGCGAGAGAAGGATCGAAGACCTCGATTCTTGGGGAAATCAGACTAATCTCGACAGGCAAAACAACGTCGACGCCGTACACGAGACGGAAAGGAGTTTCTCCCGTTGCACTTCGAGGAGTTTTTGTAGGACCACAGCACATTAGGGAGCTCATCAACCCAACATCGGGGAATTTCTTCTATTCTTTTCTTTAATCCTTGTAAGATGGTTATGTTCGTTACTTCCGCAAGGCCATTGGCCTGTGGGTATGCAACCGATGCTTTGATACGTTGGATTTTCAAATCGCTTAAAGGTTTTTCGAATTGTGCGCCTACAAATTGTGTCCCGTTATCCGAGACTAAAATCCTTGGAATTCCAAATCGAAACACCACATATTCCATAAAAAATTCAATCATCTTTTTTTTCTCTGATCTTGGAGAGAGGTTTTGCCTCGACCCACTTCGTCGTGTAGTCGACGGCAACCACGATGTATTGGCACTGACTTTTAGACTTTGGGAAGGGCCCCACGATATCGATTCCCTATTGATAGAAAGGTCAAGGGGCGAGGATCGAGTTGAGCTCTGTTGTGGTTCGATGACTCACGCTACCATGACGTTGGCATGCCTGGCATTTGCGGATGTAACTTTCACAATCTTTTCGGAGTATGGGCCAATACATCCCCTGACTCATGATTTTAAGAGCTAGGTTCTTTCCCCCAAGATGTTCGCCACATATTCCCATGTGAACCTGGAGGATTGCTTGATCGGCCTCTTCTGGGCTTAAACATCGGAGAAGTGGTTCAGTCAAAGCACGTCGATACAACACTGAGCCGACCGTTCAATAGTTCCTTGCCTTAAACATGATAGCGCGAGCTTCACTTTTCTCCATGAGAAGTTTATTTTCTAGGATGTACTCGAGGATAGGGCTTCGCCAGTCAGGGTTACTCTAAATGTTGTGGATCATCAATGTGTCGATAGCGGGGGATTTCAGACTGTCAATATATACTGGGTCGAGGTTCATTTTCAGATTGGACGAGGCTAACTTGGCGAGGGAATCAGCCCACTGATTTTTTGTTCTATCAACATTTGAGAGTTTCCAGGAGAAGAATTTCTTGAGCAGCTCTTGTGTTATTGCAAGGTATTTAGCCATGTTTTCATTATGAGTCTTAAACTCTCCGCTTATTTGCTTAACTACCAGCTGGGAATCGCCAAATATGTCGATAATTTCTACCTCGAGGTCCGTTGCCAATTTTAATCCTGTAATTAATGCCTCGTACTCGGCCACGTTATTTGTCACTTGGAATTCGAACTTAAGGGCTTGCTGGACTTTAAACCCATCTGGGCTGATAAGAATTATCCTTGCACCACCAGAATTCGAGGTCGATGATCCATCAACAAACAACAGCCACGACCTTAGCTGGGCTTCTTCGGGATTCGACGCTTTGGCCTTGAATTGGCATTCTGCTACAAAATTTGAGAGGACCTGAGCCTTTATGGCTGTTCGTGATTTATACTCGATGTAGAACTGAATTAATTCGATGGTCCATGCGACGAGCCTTCCTGTCATATCGGGTTTGTGCAGGATTCTTTTAAGCGGCGCATTTGTTAACACGTGAATTTCCCTTGCTTGGAAATAGTGTCGGAGTTTTCTGCTTGCAATGACTAAGGCGTACACGAGCTTTTCAACTTGAGGGTACCGAGTTTCAGCATCACGCAGTGAGTGACTAATGTAGTACACGGGAACCTCTCTTCCTTCGTCGAGTCGGACAAGGACGACTGCGACTATTTCGTCGGACGTCGATAGATAAATGCGCAGAGCTTCGCCTGGGATTGGCCTAGTAAAGATATGAGGATTTGTTAAAAACACTTTGAGTTCCGTGAAGCTGGATTTGCACTCATCGTTCCATTTGAATGGTGTTGATCTTGAAGCCTTTTTTATGGTGACGAAGAACGGGAGGCACCTTTTGGACGATTGCGAGATGAATCTTTGCAGGGCTGCTATGCATCCTGTTAGCTTTTGCAAGTCTTTGATGGATTTTGGATCATCCATTTCAAGGAAGGCTTTTGTCTGTACGGGGTCAGCCTCGATGCCTCGCTGTGTGACCAGAAATCCCAGAAACTTGCCGGATGTAAGACCGAATGAGCATTTGTTAGGGTTGAGGCGCAAGTTATGCTTCCGGGCATTTTCAAAGGTCTCATGAAGATCAAGTGAGTGGTTAACGGCGAGTTTGGACTTGGTTATCATGTCGTCGACGTAGATTAACATGTTTTTCTCTATTTGCGAGCCAAAGATTGTGTCCATCATCTGTTGAAAAGTTGCGCCAACATTAATCAACCCGAAGGGCATGACCCGATATCTGAACACTCCTCTGTGAGTAATGAATTCCGTTTGCTCCCAGTCATGAGAATCCATTTTTATCTGATTGTACCTTGAAAACGCATCCATAAAGGAAAGGAGTTCGTTCCCTGCTGTAGAGTCGATCAGCTGATCGATGTTTGGGAGTGGATAGAAATCTTTGGGGCATGCTCTGTTAACATCAGAATAGTCGACACACATTCTCCATTTTCCGTTGTGCTTCTTGACCAAAACGACATTGGAGATCCATGTGGGGAACTGGACGGGTTCGATGAATTTAGCTTCGAGAAGTTGGTCAATTTCTTGATCAATAGCTACCCTCTTTTCGTCAGAGAATATTCGACATTTTTGCCGTATTGGAGCAATGTTTTTGTTGATGTGGAGGGAATGGCGTGCGATGATCTCGGGAATTCCTGGCATGTCTTTCGGGTCCCAGGTGAAGATATCGATAAATTCTCTAATAAGGTTAATGATCTCTTGCTTCAAATGTTCAGGGAGTCCTTTTCCCACCTTGGTTGTCTTTGTTGGGTTGCCGGTGACCACTTCGATCTCCTCCGTCTCTTCTGCAGGGAAACATGAATTCTGATTTATAGATTCAATTGAGTCGCGGGGGTCGATCTCGAGTATTTGGTTGACTCCTAGATCATCCTCCCCCTTTTTCTTTGGGGAAACTGTTGTCAGGTAGCACTGTCTCGCAGTCGCCTAATCTCCAATCATTTCTCCGACGCCGAAGTCGGTGGGAAATTTCATCTTCAAATGGGAGATTGAAGTTATTGCTTTTAGGGCAGTGATTGTAGTGCGGCCTAGGATGGCATTAAAGCTGGAGGAAGCACTGATCACATGAAATTTAATGACTTTCTAAACCTGGAAAGGTGGTGAGCCAAAGAGAATTGGCATATCAATGGTTCCTACCACATGGACTTCATTTCTGGTAAATCCGTACAACGGTGTTCGAGAGTTCTCGAGCCGTCGATCTCCGATGTCCATTCGCGAAAAGGCGTGATGGTAGAGGACATCGATAGAACTTCCGTTGTCGACTAACATCTTTTTCAAAGTATTATTTCCTACTCGGGTTGTGATGACAAGAGCATCTTGATGACCCTCGATGAGTCCCGGGTGATAATGATCATCGAAGAAGGAAATGACCGGGGTCAGATTCGCACGAGGGCGTTTAACTGTCGAGGAATTGACGTTGAAGACTTCTCGAGCGTATGTTTTCCTGGAGTTGTGAGAGAATCCTCTAGAAGCTGTTCCCCCGAATATGACGTCAATGACCCGATCCTCTTGATCTCGATGGTGACGTCTAGGATTGTCTTCTTGTTGTACGTAATGTACTAACTGTCTCCGATGAATCTTTCCCTCTATGAGGTTGCTAAGTTGAAAGCACTGCTATGTAGTGTGACCAGTATCCTCATGATACTCGCAATATCTGGAACTGGGGAGTCTTCCGGCCTTCATGGGCCTCGGTGGTCTGTAGTCTGGCTCTGTCTTTAGAACTGCCAGAATTGTTGTCTTCTCTGTGTTCAATTTAGTGAACTCTTTTTCTGGTCGAGTGCGGGGCTGCCAGTCCCTTTCCCTTCTGTCCCTCGGAAAGCGATCATCCACACGTGGCGGAGGTGATCGACGACGCTCATGGCGTCTTTCTCGCGCGGGAGATCGCGAGCTATAGCTACGACGGCGTTCATGCCTTGAAGAGCGTCGGGGTGACTGAATGCAGCTCACTGCTTCTTGTAGCATCATACGATGTTCGATAATTTGGAATGCTGCTTGGATAGTCTTTGGCCTTTTTTCAAAAAATTCTTCTAGGAGTAATCCATGTCGTGATTTATCGATGCCTGCCGTTAAGAAGTTGACGACCATTTGTTCAATTAAATCTGGAATCTCGGCGATCTCTTCCCTAAATCGGGTTAAAAAGCTGCGAAGGCTCTCACCTGAGCGTTGATGCATTGTCATCAAAGACGCTGTGACCTTGATGCCTTTGTAGTTACTAGAGAACCGGGGTTGGAATTTGCTTTTCGAGATTGCCCATGAGTCGATGGATCCAGGAGGCAAATTGTTATACCATCGGAGTGCTGTGCCTTGAAGGCATGTAGAGAAAAACTGACAACGGGCGATTTCAGAGTGGCCGAAGAAAGCCAATCGTCCGTCGAATGTGTTGAGAAATACCAACAGGTCTGAAGATCCGTCGAAGTGATCGAGGGATGGGGTTTTTAATGTCCTGTTGATGCGCGCTTTCTCGAGGACGAGGGATAAAGGACTTTTAGAGACAGTTTCGAATCCCGATTGATTCCTCATGATGTTACGCATTAGGGCGATTTCTTCTTGCATTTTGGCAAATTCTTCATGTGATATGGACTCTGTGGACTCAGTTTGGCGCGAAACCTCGGCGGATGACACTGTCCGCTGTCGACGTTCACGTGGTTGTGAATAGGTCGACTCTGCCGATGGCTCATATTCATATTCTGCATCATCGTATTCATCATAAAATTCATCATCTTGCTCTTTATTTTGTATTGTTATTTGTTGGAGCTCTCGACGGAGATGGTGAATTTCACGCTTTCGCTCGAGTTTGGCCTGCAGCCTCCGAGTCTCACGTTCTAGCAATTCTAGCTCTTCATCTAAATCAAATGATTCTTCAGGTTCTTCCGGATTTTCTTGGTTTTGAGCCTTTATCTTTTCTTTCTTTTCTAAATGTAGTCACATGTCGCTTGAGAGAACCTTCTTACCTCTGGAGGTTTGTATTCAAAAACGCTGATCTGAGACAGATTTTCTCTTCTTGTCTCTTTGACGTTTATCTTTCAAGCTCTCCGGCTGATCCTCAGGAGGGCCTTCAGGTGGAGGAAACAAACATTTTGGCTTTAACGTCGACTGCTTGGGAAGCTCATGGCCATCGAAGGTCGAGGGGTCGGTGACAATTTCTGCCGTCAACTCCTTCACTTGAGTTGGTTCGGCTGTTCCTAGATCAAGCTCTTCCAAGATCATTTTCCGGTTGGATCTGTAAAGTAAAGTTCCTTCTAGCGCCAAATGATAAGCGTACAATATTATTATATTATTAAGACTATAATTTTAGGAGATGATCTATTTACTTTAATTTGCCAACCTCCTCAAATGAGGTTGTTGTCTTATATTTATACCGTGTCCCAAATGAGCTTTTTCTTACAAAATGGGTCTTCTTGAGCTTTACATATACTTTACAATTATCCTAATTATAACTACTGTTGACCGGAATGTCTTCGTCCAACAGTTTGTATATATATAGACAGTTAGTTTGTTTTGTTTTCTAAGTTTTTCTCCACAAATTGTAACAAACAGAGTTTGTATAGTTTTACATCTTTTTCATTGTTGTGTTCTCCATTACTGTTGTTAAGCTTTGCTCGTTCATTTCACTAAAAGTAACAGGCTGCAGTTCTACAACTGTTTTGATAACATTGTTAATTTGTTATTCTGCATTTTCTTGTTCTCTGTTCCAAAAAACTCGGAGACATTATAAGAGCCACTTAGATAATTAGAGATGGAAGCACCATTGTTTTATCTGGTGGTCATTTAGAGCTTGGCTTCATTAATATTGGAACTTCCACAAATCGAAACGTGGGTATATATGTGATACAAGAAGATTCCAGAAAAGGCAATTGTATGAATTGCTAAGAGACAAGCTCCTCTTAATTCTACATCAGTTTTCTTGAAACTTAAAAGCAACGGAAATCTTGTTATTCTTACCGAATCTTATAATGTAGTTTGGTCATTACACTCTTAACAATTCTGTGGGGTAGCCGTTGGATTTAAGGAATCTTGTAATAAGAGATGAACAAGAGAGAGAGATCCTGGTATTTACCTGTGGCAAAGTTTCGATATTCCTCGAAATACTCTATCAGCGGGTGCAAAGCTCGGGTGGAAGTTGGAAGCCGGGTTTGAAAGATATCTCAGTTCTTGGAAAAGTATAGATGATCCATCTCCAGGTGAATATATAAATTGTACTGATCACAATGGTTATCCACAGCTCATGGTGAAGAAAGGTTCTGCTATACATTGGCCTCGTGGGTCTTGGAATGGTGTTTGGTTTTCCGGTGCACTAGTGGACCTTAACCCAATCTACTTGTATGATAAGGAGTTGTTTTTTTATTATGAAGTAGTTAATAGTTCAGTTGATACGAGCTTTGCATTGGATCCGCATGGTAATATGCAAAGATGGGTATAGATTGAAAATCTCAATTTTGGCAACTTTTTCTTTCTTATCCAATAGATAATTATGATCATTATGGGATATGTGAAGCTTATGGGAGCTGTAGCATCAACAATTATCCTGCTTGCAAGTGCTTTAATGGATTTCAGCCAAAAGTTAAAAAAATTGGGATGCTGCAGATTGGTCTAGTGGATGTGCGAGGAAGATACAATTGAGCGGTGTAAATGGAGAGTGATATTTGAATTTTCTGGGGTTGAAATTACCAGATATCCTGTGTTCTTGGTTTCATGAGTATATGAGCTTTGATGAATTTTAGAGAGTGTGCTTAAAGAATTGTTCGTGTACAGATTACGCAAATACATGTATTAGAGGCAGTGGATGTTCATGGTTTGATGAGTTAATTAATATTAGACATCAGAAAGAATGTGGTCAAGATCTTAACATAAGAATGGCTGCATCTGAATTAGCTAAACTAAATTTGTCTTCATAACCTCCAAACTCAGTACATTATACTCTGTTTTATGGTAATTAGTAAATTGAATTACTTTCCGCCTGATATGAAGCTAAAAATGGGTGTCAAAACTTATAAGGTTCATTAGTATACCTATTGTTTTGAGCATGACAATGTGCAATCAGGAACAAGAAGAAGAAACACACAGAAGGTATTTTGTTGATTCACTGTCTTCTTTTACAATTTTCAATTGTATGATCTCTTTTTAATATATGCGTTTGCACATCCATATTGAAAACGATGGGGGCAATGGTAAGGGTGATGAGGATTTAGAGTTCCATTGTTTTACTTCAAAACCTTAGCTACCCAACCAATGGCTTGTCAAGCAACTCTTTTTCTTGGAGAAGGTGGCTTTGTACCTGTGTATAAGGTAAGTGTCACGGCTGCACTAATCTAGGTCGAAAGTCTAGACAACATATACGTACGGTACTCAAGATAAAAAAATTACTGTTTACACACTTTAAACAGAAATAAATTATGTATGAGTTGAGCACCTACGTTCAACACTACCATACATTCGTTTCCCCTAATTGCAAATGGTCAATGGTACATGTCATTTGATCCTGGTGCAGAATAAATAGCAGTAAAGAGACTTTCAAAAGATTGGAGGCAAGGGTTGAGTTGAGAGAGTTCTAAAATGAAGTTTAATGCATTGCTAAACTTCAGCACGGAAACCTTGTGAATTTTCTTGGCTGCTCTATGCAGGAAGGAGAAAGAATGTTGGTGTACGAATGCATTCCCAATTAAAGCCTGGACTCCATCTTCTTTGGTATGCTCACCCTCTGTTATAACGTTGTCTTATTTTTTAGATCATGTACTTTACTACTAGTAGCATATTTTTTTTAACTTGCTTGTCAAAATAGTGGATTAACTTTAACAAACTTCTGAACAGATAAAAAACAAAGCCACTCGCTTGACTGGCCTACACGGTATAACATCAGCAGAGTAAAAGTGGTGCCAATGCAACTAGAGTGGTTGGAACATAGTAAGATTTTCTACCATCCTCACAAATAATGCTTGCATCAGCAAAAATCTAATGCATTATTTATTTTTTGCAGTAGTTACATGTCCCCCGAGTAGGCATGGATGGCATATTCTCATTAAAATTTGATGTCTACAGCTTTGGGGTATTGTTGTTAGAGATAGTGACTGGGAAGAGAAACAACTATTTTACTCATCTGAATCATAACCATAATCTTGTCGGACATGTAAGTTCCTAGGCCATTGAATAATCTGTCCAGATGGTAATGTGTTGGACCTAGTAGAGGAGGTTATTGAAAATTCAAGACGAGGTATTTAAATAGACAGGGTTGTTATGCATGCAACAATATCCAGCAGATAGGCTAACCATGGAAATCGCAGTACTAATGGTAACTAGTGAAATCCCCCTGCATTACCCTAAACAACCTAGATTTTTCATTGAGAAGAAATTGCAGCAAGGAGAATCTTCATCGTTTTTATCCAACTATTAGTATCACCACAATAGCTCCTAGATAAGCGTATTATTTTGTGTTTTTCATCATTTCAAAACTGTAATTTATGTTTACAGCTTTTAACATTTCAACATCCAAAAGGATTAATCTTTACTTCTAGAATATTAATTAGTGATAAATACTGTGCATATATACTTTAAACTTTAAAGAATGATATCTCTTTAACTTTAACCCCATACTTTTCTCTTTGTAATCCATTTGCAAAGATAACAAAGTTCATTGATAAACTTATACTAACAAACAGATCCAGAATTCATTAGAAGAACTTAAATATGTATTTGATACAGATGTGTTGTTCTCTTTCAGCAAGCATACATTTTATACACCAAAATTTTCAGCTCAGAGCTAGTACATGAAGAAACTAGAGTGCTGAATGTATAGGAACCGAAGCATTCTCAATCATGACGAACTGACTATTGTTCTTCAACATGCTATCAACTTCTACTGCAAATTTTTGCATTGCAATTGCTGGCAAGGAAAGTGCCACAGCAATTCCATTCTCACCCTTTTTGTTCTTATGCGGTATGTAAAAACTCATCCCACCAAGGCCATAGCCTAATACACCACTGGGAGGACCACCATAAGCAGCTCTGCCCCACCCGAAATTAATGTCTTCAAATCCGGCATGTGTTAAATCGGATACGTAATAGGTTCGAGCCAGCATGAAAATAGGTCGTCCTTTTAAAACCACAAGGTCAGCTATCGATCTCATGTACTCTTCTGTAACAGCTTCTTTGATTTTCTTTACAAGTCCCAATGCATATCCAAATGGATTCTCACAAAGTTTTCCTGCTGTTGTTATAGCTGCTGGGTTGACAAAGGCATTCCCGTAGTATCCCTTGGGCAGGATGGGAGGATTAAATTTTGTGCGTGCATTGACAAGAGAACAAATGCGAACCTCCTCCTGGGGGTCAAGCTGTAGGGAACAAGTACGACATCTCCATAAGAAAGCTGTGAGAAGCTCGAAGGAAGAACATTTACCAAGGTGTGGAGGAACCAATTGACGGAGGGCACAAATCTCAGGGGGACCAAAGAAGAACGAACGATTAACTATGTTATCCAGATTTATATTGATGAAATCATCTACCTCATCATACTGACTATGCGTGCATGTAACACGGGGTGGATTCCTCGCGTTAAGTAATTCTCTTTGCCAAACTGGAGGAATAGAAGGGGCACTAGCACCTCTAGCAATCTCACCTAAAGCAGACAGAAACTGCACAAGTCCAGCAGCATCACACATAGTATGGTTAATCCGCGAGGCAAATATGAATCCTCCGCACTTGAGTCGAGTTACCTACAGAAAATGACATGGCAATTGACGTGTGATGTTTTAATTGAAGTTGTTGATGTGAATACTGAAGACTCAATCCGATTAAAATCAAACCCATGTCATTTGTACAAAATTTTGTATCAAATTTTTGTACACCAAATATTTTTCAAAAAATTATACTCATATATCGATTTTAGTGTACTACTAAAGCCATAATTAATACTTTAATGTTTTATTCATTTCTTTGTGCAGAGTAAAAACCTGAATATGGAGAAGAGGACAATCTAGAATTCCAAAAGAGTCAGGTACTTCAAAAAGAAGCTCCTCAAAACATGGAAATGGCGGTTCAGGTGCATCACCGAATTGCGCAAGTGTAACATCCGCATCGGCTTCAACGAATATGACTCCTTCCCCGGTGCATTCTACTGCCAGTTTGCGGCCGACACCTTCTCGTAGCCGGCCAGCAAGCGGATAGTAAAACACAAGTGTTTTGGAAAGTGCTTCTCTAATGACTTTCACGGGGTCCATTTTTGGTACATTAGCAAAATCATTTTTCATTGGATAAAATTGGATGTTCGGGATTTGGAAACGAAAAGCATCTTGATCATCAATGTCAGAGAGGGATTTGAACTCGTGTGGAGTAGGTTTTGCGGGAGTTATTAGCTCCGGTGACTGTCTTGTTACTGAGAAAACCAGGGACTGTTGTGTTTCCATCAAATGTAATCGAGATCGAGTTTGAAAGACAGCTTCAAGCTAGATTGGGTTTACAAAAGTTGGAGTAGTAGTAAGTAGACAAGCCAAGTGCATGTATTTATATGTAGGAGTTTTTGGAAATTAACGTGTGAGAATTTATGAACTTGAGGTGTAGAAATACGACCTTTTGATGCTTGTTTTAGTTTATATTTATCTCATTACAAAATGTGCAATTGTTTGTTAAATCGATCGGCATTTTGACGGGAGTGGAATCGTCCGGCCATGTGAAGTGATACTCTTTTCAAGTTTTAACTTTTAACTCCAGCTGCATATACATATACTGATCACGAAGTGAAGATAATCACTAATGAATTAAAATTTTATACTCCAGCATATATCCTAAAATCTATGCAATCTGCAAGATTTTCAATAAAATTGTGATATTTGTAGAATTTCATTCGAAAAATAATACGTTTTGCAACAATTTAAACTATATTTTATTCCAAGACTCCAATGAAATAGAGGACTCCATAGAACCTAACTCATATAATTTAGAAATATTAATTTATTTTTCACAATACTTTTTAGTAAAAGTAAAAATTAAATGCTATCTCTACCACTTTATTAATAGCAGAAACCTCCTTTTAATAATATGCTATGTCATTATCGGGGTATAATACTAAAATAATAATAATAATAATAATAATAATAATAATAATAATAATAATAATAATAATAATAATAATCCGCTTTGCGATATACCTAATATCTAAAATTGTACTCCATCATCTAAATCAATATACCTCAGCTCTCATGCTTAAAATATGGTCTAATCTAATGCTATCATATGTTATCTGTTATAAATATTTTTTATAATAAATAGCATACTACTTTAAATAATTTTTAAATGTTATTTAATTATTAACCAAAATAAAAATTCTAAAATTATATTATAATAAACTATGCTCAATTTAAAAATTATATATATATGTAAGTAATGTTTATTAATTTTATGTTTTTTATTTATAAATGTAATAATTTTTTATTTTATAATATTTTTTAATTTAAAATATTTTCATAAATATAAAAAATAAAAATATTGTCATTAAATATTTTTGATTTAAATACAGGTTTTACTTTCAATTGTATTAAATATAAATAGCTTAAATTAATTTTAACTGTATATTTAAAATTAAAAATAAAATAATATTTTAGATATAACTAATGAATATTGTTAATATGCTCTAAGAGCAACTCGAACCCTATTACCTGTTAGCTAAAATTACTATCAACCAATATATCTATAATCTAAAATTTTGATCACCAAAAGGCTCTTTGTATTAGCTAAAACACTTTATCTCCCGCCATTTTTATGATATTTATCAAAACATGTATATATGTATATGTATTTATTACTTTTTAAAAATTATTATATATTTAATTTTTTTATTTAATTTTAAGTAATATTAACTATAAAAATATTTATCAAAAAACTATAATAAAATCACTTTTAATCAAATTTATTATTACTTATATAATTATTTTAATATAATATTTTATAAAATACTAATAAAATAATATGATAAATTAAATTTAGTTTAATATTTTATAAAATATAAAATTAATGTTTGTTAACCAATTTTTATCATGTTTAAAATATTACATTAATTTGATCAAATATGTTTTTATTAAATATATTTTTTATTTTCACTAAAATTAAATAAAAAAGTATTTAACTTTACTTTGAATTTCTTTAGTAACTTTTTTCACTAAAAATAACCATTGAAATTTATAAATAACAGTTTTTTAAATATAACTAATCATTATAGGTAATACGGTTGAATCACAATTGCTTACATGTTCAATAAATTATAAATAATATCTATATTTTACTGATGTAGATAAGAGATATAACTACTCCCGATACTCTAAATAATCATTATCTAAAAATTTGTTGAATCTCTTAAAATTTTTACTCCAGTGTACTAGACTACTAGCTATATTGGTTAGCTATATTCAATAAAATAATTTTATTATTATTTTTACATACATATATATATATTTATATATATATTTAAAAAATTTATATGTAAAAATAAATTTAATAAATATTTAGTTAAATATAAGTGAAAATATAAATAATATATTTAATGAAAATATATTAAATATAATAGCATTTTAATATTTATTACAAAATAACATATTTAAATATAATCAAACATAATTAATAAACATTACTTATATAATTATTATAAAATATATAATTACATTATATCTATTTGTATTATACAAATATGCAATATATATTAAAATAAATATATTAAAGTTCAAAATATTAGATATAAAATAAAAAAATTAATATATATATATATATTAAGTGTAATATAAATTTGTGTATATATTAATGTGTAGAGTATGTTAATGTTTAAATGAAGCAGCAAATTTGATTGGATGTTTTAGATAATTGATACAAAGACGTGATAGTGAATATGTAAAATTATTGTTAACAGCTTTAATGGTTTGTGGGTATTTTTTTTACCTAATATCTATATGGGGTCTTTTTACGTAACAGATGATCATGGTTGAAACACACCATTATTTGAATTAATTTTTTTTTTGTTTTTATTTTATTTTCTTTATGCAAATATACGTTGATGTTCAATTTGTTGGGAGCTTATTTATTTACCTTTTCAAAAGTTGATTAGATTCCTATTTAGTACCGGTCCTTGATAATTAAATTAAAACTTTAATATTTCTTAGAGGACGTTTGAGTGTAGTTTCAATAATTTTATAATTAATAATAATTTTAATAATTTAGTTCTCTCAAATTTATTAATTTATCAATAATAAATAACTTGCTCCAAATTATTGTGACTACAAATATTTAAATTTTATTTATGAATATAAGAGAGAAAATAAGTTTAAGAAAAAGAGAAATATTTATTTTATTAAACAAATAGTTACATGCACACAAATAAAGAATGTGATAAACCTAAATTTATCTATATAATTAATAAGTATTTTAAGTTGTAAAATATTAATCGCACAGATATTAGACATAGCAATAAATTACTAGTCGGTAACAAACAATTTCATGTTTTCCGTATCTAACATTGCTCGTAACCAAAATTGTTATGAGATTTAATATTCCATAGTAAAATAATAATTAAATAATGATGGAATAGTACCAATATGTCAAATTTCGATTATCGCCATATAATCTAATAATTAGTTTCACATTAAATTTGGTTTGATTCCCCGTAACTCCATATTTATAAAAAAAAAATATTTATTTAGTTTCGCCAAATGAATTTCACTTTAATTTCGATTTCAATTTTCAATAACTATATAGTATAATTAAATAAAATTTATTAGACTATTACTAATAATTAAATACTAAGAACTGAATCTTATTTTATAGTCTATACTATATTATAATGGACGAAATATTAAAAATTTGATAGTCAGCCGGTCGGTACTTATTAAAATTACTTAATTACCCTTAATTAATTATTCTATATCTAATTGGTTGGTTAATGGATTGGTCAATTCCAATTCTTATTGATATTGGAGTCAATTTCCTATATCAATTTAAATTCTATTTTATATTCAACTATATATTATTATTAATTGATATTAAAGTCAACTTCTTCTATCAATTTTAAATTCTAATTCATATTTAGTTATATATTATACTAATTGATATTTCGGACTAAAATAAATTTAAGTAAACTAAATATAATTAGTTGAAGTTAGTTGATATAATGTGCATCGGATTAAGAAAAAAATAATAAATAATACTGATCAATCTAAAAAATTATACTATTAAATTAGGATAAACAAAATAATACATATAAGCATATTAGTCATCCAAAATAAATAAAATATAATTCAACCAACTAAAATAAAATCATATATATTAATTATTCGGGTTAAAATAAAATTATCTCATTGATCGAGACATAAAAAATTAAAATTAAACTAAATTTAATTAGTAGAATTTGATCGTAGTAATAGGATTCAAGCTAAAATAAAATAAAGTAAACTACTAATACGGGATAAATCAAATTAATATCATATTAAGCATAATTCGTATCTTATTAATATGAACCAAAAATCAACTTTTAACAAAATATAATAATTATTATTTTAAAAACACACATAAAATGATAAATAAATTATATCGTTCATGAGTATTGTTGTCTTTTTCAAATACTCTTATAATTTATCGATTAAATAATAAACTCTCTAAAAATTATTTTTATTAAAGTTCCAACAAAATAGAAATATTGTATTTTTATTCTAAAAAAACTATAAAATCGCTACAATATTTTTGAAAACCTATGAACATATACGTATATTAATATAATTATCATGAAGTCAAATTATTTAAAAAGGTAGAAATAAAAAAATTTAATGAACAAATTTAAAAAATTTAATTCAAATTATTTTGTTTAAAAAATTATATAATATTAAAAAAAATTTATACATTCCTAACCTCGCAGATTTTAAGTTAGTATATATAAAAGAGTAAATATCTAACCTTAATTTGTAAGATATCTCATATTGGGATTCCATGCATCTCAAACCTTAATTTGTCGGCTTACTTCATCAGTAGTTTAAAATTTTTAAAATATGAATGGGGCATCTATTCCCTTTCTTGTAAACTACAAATACCTAAATCCGGCCATTAAAAATAATGGAAAATGGTCAATGTCACTGAGACTGTGGAATCAGAATTCGGTAGAAAGTAAAGGTTTTAACGCTATCGAGATGTGTTTGGGTACGATGTTTCAGATTTTTACTTCATAATTTCTGGGTTTGAACCCCGAAATTCAGAGTCACGTTAGATTTTTATTTTGACTGAACGTATAAATGTAGCCAAAATTTCCATAAATTTTATTATTAATTATTATAGATGAAGATCAGAGTGGGTGTCTGTTTGGCAACAGATAATATTACCATATATCAAATTAGATAAATGAGTATATAAGAAGAAATATGATGAAAAGCAGAATGTTAGCAGGTGGGTATATTTCCATTTGTTCTCACCATTTTTCTTATAGACGGGTATATATCATTTCATCTCCTTATTTTTTTATAAACTTTCTTCTTGGTGCGATGCATCGATTACTTTTAATAGAAGAGTCAGCTTGGAAATTAGAAAGTGAATTACGGGAGAAATATCCCCATTCTATTTGTTTAGATTCTGAGGACAGAATCCTTTTAAGGGGGTAGAATGTAACGACTGGGATTTTCGCGAATTAATTATGCGAGTAAAGTGTAATTATATGAATTATGTGTTATTATGTGAGCATGGAAATATTTAAATAAATATTATATTCCAGTTTGATGTGTCAGCTGGTATAAAGAGAATGATTGTGAAGCGTAGTTGAAAATGCTCAGCGTCGGGCCGTCAGTCAGGACGCGACCAGTTACGCGAAGAATGAATATTAGTAAAAAGGAAAATTTTATGATTAAGTATATTTCATTACGATACGTGATATGTGAGTCTATGTTAAGGTGCATGATTATGTGATTATATGCTTGTATGATATTATTTGGAATTTTAGAAAATAAGAAATGCATTAATTGCTATTTATATAGGTTATAAATGCATTCTTATTCTTTAAGAAAAATAGTTTTTAAAATTATTTTTATTTATAAATTTCGAATTTGATTTTATTAAATTCCTAAAATTCTAAGCTATTTTATGATGTCACTCTTGTAATTTATAGATTTATGATTTTATTTATAAAATGTATTCTTTGTAATTAATTAGATTAATAATTATTAGATTACCTAACTGCCATTGCATGCATTTCCACTCACAATCTAAGAGAAGGGTAGTTGTGTCATTAACCACCCCACTATCTCATTTCAACTTAGCCAAATGGTCATATCATCCTTGCATGCATTTTGTGCTAGTAGCGAGAGAAGGATAGATTGGTAATTTCAAAACTCCACTAACTTGTGCACATGGGAGAATCAAATAAAAAGCTTGTCATTTTACTCACCACTTCACTCATCTCATTTTTTTCCACTCTCTCCCCTCTCTTCTCTCTTTTCTCTCTCGGCTCTCTCCCTCTCTTTCTCTTTCTCTCCCTCTCACCCGAACTCTCTCTCTTTCTCTATCCTACATGCAACACCCAATTCTAACTCAAATTTAAATATCTTCCCATTGATCTTCATCATTTTCAATCCTCTTTCCATATACTATTTACATGTAAGTGTTTAAGGGAGTTTTTGCATCAACATCTCTTGGTTATATTTAAGAAAATATAATTTTTTAGTGTATGACCTTAAGAGAGAGTATGGTACATAAGTTATGTGATTTTCTTGGTTTATTTTGGAGATAGGTTCGACTTTTGCTTTTAAAAAGGTGGGTTTTAATTTTGATTCAAAGTTTACAAAGGGTTTTGGTTCAAAGATTTGGTTTTTGGTTCGAATGAATGAGTTTTGCAAAAGGGTTTTAATTTTCGATTGGTTTTGATGATATATATAAACCTTTGTTTTTGAGTTGGTTTCCTTGCATGCATGTAAAGTTCTAAGTGTAATCAAGTTATATTTTGTTTGGTTTGGAAAGAAGATGGGTTAAATGATTAGATCATGAGTTTAATTAAATTGGATTTGTGATTTAGAGTATTGCATGTCGATTCTACAAGTTGTTTTGTTGTTAATTGGGTTATTATTTAATTTAGAAATAGAATTTGGTTTATATTGGATATGTGAGTATATAAGTATGAATAAGTTAAGTTTTGATTATTAAAGCATGGATTTTATTCGGTTTTCAAAGGAATAAATGATTGGATTTATGTATGTTAAGATTTTGTTCAAAAATAATATTTTGGTTCGGTTTTTGATTTAAAAGAAATGATTTCAAGAAGTGTTCTTGATTGTAATGGATTAAAATAGGTTTAAATTGTAAATGGAACCTTGCATGTCGATATTTGATAAATTATTTGTGTTTTATTGAAAAAGCCGAATGGTATATGGTATTAAAAAAGGGTTGATTCAAGTTGTTTGGTCAATTTGATTTTAGTGTCTAATTATATGGTTTGTGTAAGATTGATTTGGTGTTTAAAAGATGTTTGGTTAGTTGCATGTCAAGTTAAGTGGTTGCATGTTGATTTACTGGCTTGGTACCATTTGTTTTGGTTCGAATTTTATAGTTAAAAATGAAGGAATAGTTGTTTGGTTGTCGAGTTATTTAGATCGTGATTGTTTTGTTAAGATATAGATTTAAGTATACAAGTATATACTTGCTATGTGTTATATGAGTACTCCATGATTATGCTTGAATATACGAGTTAAGTATATATGTATATACTACTAAGTGCTATGTGAATATTTTGTGATTATACTCGTGTATATAAGTTAAGCTTCAATGTGACTTGGGATAATCGTTAGACGTTCAGAGAATGTCGAGTGCGAATAAGTATCTAATTAGGGATTATATTTTGCATTGTAAATTCAGATAGCGGAGGCATTCAGGATTGTAGATTCAAATAGTGGAGGCATTCAGGATAGAAAAGGGAAAGGAAACTTAGGTGGCAGTAGTTCAGCTTCAGTAGTTCAGTTTCAATTTCAGTAAAGCAGGAAAGTGATTTAAGGCAAGTAACTCTGCCTTTTCTTATGAATTGATATTGCTAATGCCATGATAAAGTAGTGATTCTTTTTTTTTATACTTGTGATAAACCAGTTATTGATTTCTGAGAAACCCCATTACATTGCCTATTTCCTTTGTCACCCTATGATCTCGTAAACCCTTAGAGAACCTTTATGAATTTCCTTGCGAATGTTTTGATTAACATGAATTCTTCATTAACTTGAATACATTTGTCTTGTTAATTAATTCCTTTATATACCTCAAACTTAATTTCTAGTATTGCTTCAAAAATTCCCTATATTGACAATTTATTTCGAATTCCTTGAACTACCTTTGTTTGAGAACTATACTTTATTTCCATATCCAAACTTTGTAATTGGATGTACGCCATGTACTACACTTGATATCAGATACTCCTACCTTTGTTGATTATCCTTATAACTCTTTTTCAATACTTTCTTCCCTAGTTGTTGAATCATTGGTTCTCATCCCTGATGATCCTGCTTGTGAGAAGATAATTCAATTTCTGATAAAAGTCCCATTACTCCAATCCTCGACTGATAATTTAAATTCTATTGTTTAGAATCCTTGTAATTTCTCCCTGGCATCAGTTTTATAAAAGATAATTGCTCTTTAACAAAAGAATGTTTTCTTGATTTAGTGGATTGTACTCAGACGCAAGTCCCTTTCGCACCAATTGATAGGCTTAAATGTTGCCTATGCATCCCATTATATTTGAGAACCCAGCGAGGTTCGGGATTACTTCGCGGCTGATCACCGGCTATAATCCGTAGCGTCATAAAATGATTTTGAGCAATGATTTGGTTAAAAGTTTTGATTTGAATAATGATGCCATGATACCATATATCTTGTTCCATGAAATTATTATGCTTTTTTGATATGATTTCTGCTATTGAATTGCGATGAATGTCGGCTTTCATCCTATCTTGATCCTTGATTCTTGAAAGCCCAAAACTTTCTTCATAACCTTTATTTAGCCAAAGACAGAAATCTGCCACCTAGAGATTTAAAAGTAGAATGTCTCAGATTTTGCTATTGTTATTGCCTTATAGAACTGCTGTATAGTTACTTGCTGAGCTTTTGTGCTCATTTATATTTGCTTTGCTCTAACCATGACAATTAAGAAAGAAGATGGCCAGACTTAGGCGTTCAACTCGCATGAGCGTTCCTGGCAGTCCCTTCTGTGTCATAGGTTTCCAGATTCAAAGCAGGTAGCAGTGTGTGTGAGCAAGCGTAGTAGTTGGAAGGATTCTTTAAGTTGGTTCAGATACAGTGGGTTATCTGTCGATTCCATTTCGAAATCGAATAAATTTAATTCATTAATATTTTGGGTTGTAATTTATTTATTTTGGTTGGTAGTTGAAATCT
The DNA here is from genome assembly GCF_009905375.1 of Apium graveolens. NCBI lineage: Eukaryota > Viridiplantae > Streptophyta > Magnoliopsida > Apiales > Apiaceae > Apium > Apium graveolens. The sequence goes on along the minus strand of NC_133647.1, from coordinate 150,490,136 downwards.
TGTCTCAAACTTAATCATGTTTAGATACTGTTAGTATTTAATCGGGGTTTATCTGTTGATATTATTAGTTTTATGGTGTGTGAGTCCTCATTTCCTAACCCCGATATTGAGGTCATCACAAGTTTGGTATCAGAGCTACTCCCTCAATTTCTACTCAGTTCCTCAATTTCTACTTCAATTTCTACTCAGTTCCTCCCGATCTATCACTCTATCTAGTTTGTTTTTCCGAAATCAAAATAAAACAATGATATTGAGTATTTTTCAAGGATGAGAGGTTTTGGTTATGAGTGTGATGAGACAACCATGGTAGAATTGCTTTCGGCTTGTGCTGAAACCGGGAATTTGAGTACACGGAAATGGATTCTATGACCAACAATAAGCAAATCATTAGCTCCGACAATTCCAGACGAGGTTTCTTCATTTCCTACACAACACAAATCCTCAACATTTACAAAACACAAAATGACAAAATAAAATATTAGACAAAACTAAGGGGGTTATAAAGGTTGACCAAAGCTTGAAATGGAAGTGTTGACTTGAAGAGGAGAAGCCATTGAGTTTGTCTTGTTGTAACAAGAAGTGTGTCCGAGAAAGTTGAGTTTGAGTTTAGTACTAGGTGGTGGGTGTGTTGTAGGGAGAGAAACAGAAACAGAAACAGAAAACGTGGGGGCGTGGGCGGTGTTTGAAAAACGTGGGGTGCGGCGTGAGGGAGGGGGGGTTGGGACGAGTAAGGCAGGGGTTGGGGGGTTTAGGGTTAGTTTTTTATATATAATTTTGTTTTGTTTGGTGTGTAATTTTTTTTATAAAATATAATTTCGATCGTTGAATTGTTGTGATAGTAGTTGAATATGATCCGTTAGATATAATTCACACGGATCGCTGACGTGGCTCTAAATACAATTGCATTCGGTCGAATTTAGGAATTTTAATTTAAATATTATTATTATTATTATTATTATTATTATTATTATTATTATCATTATTATTATATAATTTGTTACATGTCATAGATCATATAATATAAATTAATATTTTCCTTACAAAGATTATAATATTCTAAATTGTATAATTTATTTTTGAGAACTCGCTATTTTAAAAAAATTTGAAATCAAGATTTTGATCGATTTTACCATAAATACCACAAATGGGCATGCGATGAAATTTTCTATTACATTAAATTATTATTTTTTGTTAAAATAATCAAGGTATAATAATTAAAATTATTGAAATTTTGCTTATATCATTTTCTTTTAACTGTTTTAATATTTTTACGGTTGGATCGTTCGATATTTATTCTCAATTTGAAGAACATTCTAGTGTTAGGATCAAAATATTGGCTGGCTGTTAAAATAGAAAACAAATACATTTATTTTTTTAAAAAATATTAACGTATCATTATTTTTATTTGTTAATTTAAGAATCAACCAATTGTTTGAATAATACTTCTAACTTTTAGTCCCATATTGATGTGTCAATTTTTTAAAAAATATTTATAAATGATCCCACCGTACAGATGTCAACATCTATATATTTTAGTGATATGACAAAAAGTTTAGAAAAAAATAAATTTATAAATATTGACATACTTACGGTTGGATTATTCATAAATATTTAAATAAAATCAAATCATCAATATGGGAGTAAACACTATTAAGAAGTATTGCTCAAACAACTAGTTGACTGTTAAAATTGGAAACCAAATACATTTAATTTTTTCTAAATTTTTATCATGACACTAAAATATATATATATATATATATATCTTGACATCATTATTGTTGGATTATTCATAAATATTTTTCAAAAATCCGATACATCAATATGAGACTAAACATTATTAAGAAGTACTGGTCAAACTACTAGTTGACTGTTAAAATAGGAAACCAAATATATTTATTTTTTTAAATTTTTTTATCATATCACTAAAATATATAGATCTTGACATCTGTGAGGTTGAATCATTCACAAAAGTTTTGAAAAAATTGAAATATCAGTATGAGACTAAACACTAGTAAAAATAGTCGAACTACTTTAGTGTTACGATCTCACCCCCTAAATTCAATTTGTAAAAATAGTTAAAATTTAAATATTCAAATTACTTACATTTTCCATAAACTTTTTTTTTGACAGTTTTCATATCCGTATGGTTGGATTATAATTTAAAACAAATACAAAATAAATTGAAACTCAAACTATAATTATTAATTGAACCATAAATATTTAACTACCATAATGATCTTTTTTGCAAGAACTAAAATATAAATTTCGTGTAAATTCTCTCCATTTTTTGGCAAGACTAAATTCGACCGAATGCGGCTGAATTTAGGAGCTTAGCTAAACTCAACCGTATATGGTTGTATATAAATACAGTTGTATTTATTCGGTTGTAATTTGTAAGGCTAAATTTGACCGAATGCGGTTGAATTTAGGAATACGACTAAACTCAAACGTATACGGTTGCATATAAATACGGTTGTATTTATTCGGTTGTAATTAGTTAGGCTAAATTCGACCGAATGCGGTTGAATTTAGCAGCACGGCTAAACTCAACCGTAAACGGTTGCATATAAATATGGTTGTATTTATTCGGTTGTAATCAGTACTAAATTCGACCGCATAAATATGACCTTATGCGGTTGAATTTAGCCGCGCCCTTAAATTCAACCAAAAACGGTTGAATTTGATGTCGGTTGTATTTGTGCAGTTGTATTTAACCTTGTTTTCTTGTAGTGTAAATTACGGTATTAATATCATTTATATGACACTTTCCAACTTTAAGTAATAAGTTACATTTTTAAAAAAAATCTGAACGAACTCTGAATCTGATAAGTACCAGAGATAAACTTTTGATATATTACTCGTAATAATTAGTATCCAGTGCTAAGTTCGGGTGGAAGTTAGAAGCTGGGTGCATTGCTAAACTTGAGCGAAAATGCATCATAAATAACGCCAGGAGATTTGTCATTCTTCATCAGGATTCTAGATTTCAGATTATCCATCTCAAAGCCAACATTAATGTTTTTTTCGATCTTGAGATGCATCTGTTAGAGCAAAAGTTTAATATTTTGGCACAGCAAGATGATCTGTATTTATGCGGAGAGACCGAAACTGGTGCCAATACAACTGGAGTGGTTGGAAAGTAGAAAGATTTTCTACCATTGTCACAAATTTAGCAAAAATTTGATACATTATTTATTCTTACATGTCCGCAAATATGCAGTGGATGACATATTCTAATTAAAATCTGATGTCTATAGTTTTGAGGAGACTGTTATTAGAGATAGTGACCTAGAAGATAAACAAATAATTTTACTTATCTCAATCACAACCATAATCTTCTCAGACATGCCCCTTGAATAATAAAATTAGGTGTAAATTTTAGTTTGCACCCCATATTTTAGGCCATTTTGTCATTATGGTTGCACATTATGTTTTATGACAATTTACACTCCAAACATTAGGTTTTGGTACATCTTGCACCCTTTTAACAACTTTCCCTCCAATATCACTGTCAAGTCAACTTTCAAAATTATAGGGTTAAAGTTGGAATATAATATTTATCTCTAGTAATCTAGAAAAATTTAGAGTGATAACTGAAAAAAACCCAGAATCGAGAAGATGGCTACTTTAAAAGCAAAATTGCTAATGTATCACTACTATAAATATGGGATCAGACATCGGTTCATAACCGATGTTAAAAAAAATTTGAACCGATGTCTTCACATGTGATGTTAAATGTCATCAGCCTTTGACATCGGTTAACAACCGATGTCTATTACAGTGCTATACAATCTTATCTTGACGAGATTCGCTAGACGCAACAGAGTTTCCTCCGTATGATGCTGGCTCAACCTGCTTAAAAACCCTTGCTATATCATCAATTGCAACTGAAGGCAGATAGAAGAAGACGGAATAACCTTTGCCAAACATGCCAACAATGACCTCGTTATACTTTTCAGAGATGTGAGATACAACTTGAAGTACCATTTGCACCACGATGTTTAGAGGGGAAATCTTGTCAATTTCATACCACAGCTTTGCCAATTGAATCAACAGCGACTCCTTGTACAAGTCATAGTGTAATGGAGTGCTGCACTTGGACCATCATCTTTCACCACCTCGCCCAACTGTTTAGCTGCATCTGATAGTTTAATGACCACAAATTTTGCTTGCCCGAGAAATTGTTTCACCAAAGGAGGAGCGAGCTTGTCATATCCTTGTGCCGCTTCATCCACCTGCAATCGGCAAATCAACATATACATAAACCATTTAATCCGAAAAGAAAGGCCAAGAGGTTGAAGCTAGAAACATATATATATATACATATGTGCTTCATAAATTTGTAATAGGCTCATGGAACAAACAAGGTCGCTAAAATTGTCAAAAAAAAACAAATAGGCATTTAACTATGTGTTCTGACTATTGGACTATAGACATTTCTTCCTTTTCAAACATAATTTAACTAGTTACAAGTCCTGATATTTCAATCAGAACTCCCAGGGACTGAAATTAAATGTAAAGGCAGTCTCCATAAGCTGCACGAACAATAGATAATAGGTTAATTAAACACAATAGCATAACAAAAAAGAACAGTTTTGAAGTAAGAAACTAATCAAATATAGGATAGAGCTAGTGATCTTATAAGGGTCCTGGCAATCTAATTACAGTCTTTATATTCTCTGTAATAGGTATCAAGACACCAAGATCCATGGCCTCTTGGTGTGTTTGGGTCATAACAGTCTCCCCGGGCTGTATGAAACAAAAATCTATCTTTCCTCCACATGCGAAGTCTATGAATCTCTGAAGTTGTGCATCTTTTGCTGCAGCTGAAGCTACACACCATGTCGGAGGCGGAATCTGTATCGCCAAATAATCTAAATAGTATAATTTGAATGCGTACTCATATTTTCAGGTGCATTTCAAATAATTCATGTTTTAGTATCAAGTAAATGGAGCAAAAACTAAAAGGGAAAGATTGTTAACTTACATCACCATCTCTTTGTTTAGTCAATGTAGATTATTCACAAGTAGACCGTGCAAAGAGACCGAGTAAATTTCTATTTAGTCAATATTAAAAGAATGAAAGATTAATACTCTAAAAAACCAAAAACTTGAGAAGATTGATAAAAAGTCTTGTCTCCAACTCCGTCCCATCGAAACATCAGCTTTAAAATTTTCCCCAACCTAAAAATATAAACAATTTCTTAGTATAATAAATTACATCTACAATAAACTAAAAAGTAGAGCATCCATCTACAATTAATAAACATAACTAACACAAACTCATTACCTTTCATCAAAATATCCTCAATCTCTTTCATCAAGGCCCGAATTAAGGTTTGTGGTTTGAATTTGTGAAACTGTGAGTACTAAATTGTTAGAATACGGTAAATCAGTGTTTAAGATGTGTTGATAGGGAGATAGGAGAGGGAGAGTGAGATGCTGAGAGAGACGAAAGAAAAAAGAGTGAGAAAGAGAGAAAACAGAGAAAAAGCTCGATTTGGAGCTTAATTAGGTCCCTATATCTAAATTAGGGGGTTTATGGGAGGGAGGGTGAAAAAGGAGAGAAAAAGATGAAAGATGAGGGGGATGAAGTCGAGGCTTGAAAGGAACAGCCATGATGTTTAAGATGGAGTCGATGTTTGTGAGAGAAAGCTATAATAGTGATTTGAGAAGAGAGAGAGAGAGTCGGGTGTGAGTAAAGGGGGCAAAGGGGGAGATATTCTAAAAGAAGGGGGAAATGAAAAATGACTTGAAGGGGGGAAATTTTTTAGTTAAGGGGGGAAATTGTATAATGAACTGGGGAAAAAATCATAACTTAAATTTTATTTTTTTTAGAATTGGTTATAAACAGTGACTTGTAAAAATAACCGATGTCAAAGTTCAAAACGTTTATTTGGTATTTCTAATATTTGAACATAGACAACGGTTACTATACGAAACCGACGTCAAAATTCTTATAAACATCGCTTAATTACAAACTGATGTTAAAAAACCTTTTAACATCGGGTGCATTACGTGCCGATGTCTAAGTACCGATTTCGTATGCACTATTTTTAGTAGTGTATAATGCAAGTTATGTGTAATATGTATGGTTATTGATTAGCTATTTACTTGTAGACATTCACATAAATTTGACATAAAATTAAATTAAAATTTTTTTAGACAAGATTTATTATTATCAATTTACTTAAAAATATAACTTAAATTCCGTACAATACACGAATTTTGTTAGTATTTTTATATTTTTTATTAATGATATATATAGTTTAGTGAATGTAAAAGGTAGAAATATGAGTAAAATTTAGGAATAAAAAGGCAGGGCTATTCAAAAAATCCGTCAAACCGTGAATCCGGGCCAGACCACGGCAATCCGAACCAAGAAAAATAAAAAACTTTTAAAATCATTTTTAATGGTTCGGTTAATCGGACCGTTTACGCATAAATAATTTGGTTCTAGTTTTTAATAAATTAAAACCGTTTAAAACAAATCGGACCGTTATATATAATAATATATAAAAATTCTAATATATACCTGTAAGTTTAGATTATAAATTACGGGTTTGTGTATGTGTATATGTATATTATATTAAAAATATCAAATTACTTTTTAAATAAAAACATGAGTTAATCGTTAATATATGGTAGTTATACTCTAATTCATATACTTAGTATTATTTAAATTAAATTAAAGTATGTGAAAGTCATATGTAAACTAAATATTTGTAAATATGTATCATAGTACTTATATGTAATATATAATACTGATATATAATAAATTTTGTATTACATTTACTTAAAAACCTGTTTCGTTGTAAATTTAACAAAAACAAAACAAAAGTAAATTATTATGTTCAAGCCGTGGTTCGGAAATTTGAACCAATCCAATTTTTTATTGGTCTGTTTTTGTTTGGTCTCGGCGTTTAACCGGTCTGATTGGTTTTGATTTTCAAAAAACCATTTTTACGGGTTCGGTTCGAAAAAAATGAGAACCCGGACCAAATTAATCCCTGAACACCCCTAAAAAGAGTTATATATATTCACAATTTTCGAGGCTTAATTTATAAATTTCTTAAAAAAATTTCACTTAAATTGAGAGCATATCAATATACTCTTGTCTTACTTGTTCCCTTGCCCTCAATTTTATGCAACAAAATTCTTTTAATAATCCCACTGTATCATTTTTTTGACAATTATGACTTATTATATTATGAATATTTGTTCTAAAAAAATTTTCGAACGATCTACTTAAGTTATCCAATCGTACTCCACTTTATTCTTTTTACAGATAATATAATCTGCAAACGGGATAATATACTGAAAGGCACATGTCATAGCCTATTTGTTTATTCGATGATTTAACTCAACTCAAATAAGAATGTAACAAGTAAATAGTGGATCTACCGTCAAAGAGATCTCACAAAGTAACATCTGTCAAAGGATTCAGAAACAATGTTCATCTACAGACTTGAGGAATTAATTCACTGGAAGAAGTTCAAGAAATTGATCAAGCCTCAGTGATATAAATCAAGATTGTGGATTTAATCAAGTGACATAGATCTTGTCAGGGTATCAGATAATTACAGGGATTTAATCTGAAGAAAATCAAGTTATCAAAGTCAAGTCATGAAGAAACGTCATGGAAGTTAGTCACTCATGAACCAGACAGTACATCGAGTGTCAACATTGAAATGGTGGAATTGATTCATAATTTTCAGTGATTTTCAGAAGATCTTCAGAAGAGTGGTTGCTGTTCAAAGGTAGTATTAATTCTCTATTAATTAATTAAGACATATAATTTAATTAAGAAAATAAATTATATCTGCAAAGATTAATTTATTGATTAATTGAATTAATTGATTAATTAATTTCGAATTAATATTATTGATTTTCAGAAGTGTAATTGAATTAAAATTAGTTTTAATTCAATAAGACAATTATACTTGAAGTGACATGACAATCCAGATTGTCATACTGATTGTCATGCCAGGTCATTTCTAATTGTCTCACCGAAAGTTCTACTAGCTGTGGGATTGTCTTGCTAGTTCGGGAGATTGTCATACCGAAAGTTCTACAAGCTATGGAATTGTCTTGCTAGCTCAAAGTAATTGTCTCACCGATTATCATGCTAGTTCAAAAGATTGTCTCACCGAAAGTCATGCCAATTCTCAGATAGTCATGCTAGTTCAATTGATTCTGTTGATGGAATTGTTAAAAAGACAAGCAGCAGAAGACATTCATTCAACCAACCAAGAACACAGTAGCCGCAAAAGAAATATTTTATCTCTCAACTCCACTTCAAGATTATCAATTTCTAGGAATCAAAGTTAAATCTAAACCACTAGAAATCATTCTCTTGTTTTTGTGTAACTATCTAGCGGATCAAAATCCCTAGAACTTAATCTCAAATTGCTTTTAGCATTTGATCTTTTTATTGCAAAAATTAGAAAAAGTTCATGTCGAATTTATTGTAGATTTGTGATAATTTATTTGAGATTAATCCCTTGTAAACGATACCGTTGTTGTAACACCTTTCAAGTTTAATAATAGTTTTATTTAACTTGAATTTTATTTCACTTTTTTATTCCGCATTAAATTTGATTAAACGGTATAGTTTGTATTCAACCCCCCCTTCTACAAACATATTGGGACCTAACAATTGGTATCAGAGCCTTCTGATTAACGAACAAATCAAGATCCTAGACTTTTGTGATTTTTCAACTCCTTGAATTTTTATTTATTCAAAAATTCATAATGACTTCACAAAAAGTTGGAACCGTTAAAATTCCAGTATTTGATAAAGAAAATTATATTATGTGGAAGAAGAAGATGCTCTTGTTTTTACAAGTTGCAAATCCCAAATATCTGAACTTGTTAAAGAAGGGTCCAAAAATTCCGATGGTTATTGAACCAGAGGTGATAGAAGATGATGTTGTAATTACCAAAGCTAGAACCTATGCAAAAGAGCCTGAGGATTTTACTCCTGCTGAAAAGGAAGAAGCCTCCTTGGATGCCAGTCTTCAATTAATTTTAGTTGATTCCCTTGATTCCTTGATGAACAGACATGTGATGAACTGTAAAAATTCCAAACACGTCTGGGAAGCTATTGAGGTGATTAATGAAGTCACGGAGGAAGTTAGGAAGAACAAGTTAAAGATCCTAACCTCAGAATATGAACATTTTAAATTCAATCCAGGAGAAGGAATTACTGAAGTGTTCGAGAGGTACAATGAATTGATCAACAACCTGAACATAAATGGAAAATATTATTCAATCAGGGAGATCAACAAAAAGTTCCTTTTAACACTGCCAACTCATCTTGAACATAGAATCACTGCCATAAGAGAAGCTAGAGATCTGAGTGAGATTTCTTTGGATAAACTCTATGGTGTGTTAAAAACCTATGAGTCGGAGCAGATTCAGCAGAAGGAAGTCTACATGAAAGGTAGAGTGGTCAACACGTCTACTGCTCTAGTAGTTGAAGGTCAACAACAACAACAACAATCTCAACAGTCAGAGAGAATGGTACAGTCTTCCAAGGCTGAGGAAAAGCTGTTAGTAGCAGAATATGATCCTCCTACTATAAATCAATCCGGTGATGATTTTTATTCCTTGGAAGAGCTGGAGCAATTGAAAGATGAGTCAATGATCCAGATTGTCAAAAGATTCTCCAATGTCAGATTCAAGAGAAATCCCAAGTTCAAGTACAAGTCAAAGTACAACAGATTCCAGAAAGGTGGATCTTCATCCTCTAACACCAGCAGTGGTGGATACAAAATAGGGATGGTTGATCGGAGCACCATTCGATGCTTTAACTGCAATGAGTTGGGACACTTTTCCACAGAATGCAGGAAGCCAAAGCAAGTAAGGAAGAACTTTTATGATTCAAATCAGAAGAGTAACTCTGAAAGGGCTTATCTGGCAAAGGGAAGAAGCTGGGATGCTACTGATAGTGAAGATGAAGAATTTGAGAATCTTGCTCTTATGGCTATTGATAAAAATACTTCATCGTCAAGAAAAGAGGTAAAGTTTACTGATGCTGAATTAGTTTATCATCTGGGAGGTTCCTTAGATTGTGCTCGTTGTGATAATGAACTGTTAAGTCAGCAGATCAAAGACCTTGAGAAAGAGGTCAATGAATTAAGACTTGTGCACATTAATCAAGACAAATTAAAAAAACAAGTATCTTTTCTAGAGAATAGAGTTAACAGTTATAGACAACTCGAAACTATTCTCAAAGACAAGATCACCGGTCTTGAGACTAAGGTTAAAACTTACTTTAATTCTTGTTCGAAGGCTAAAGAGTTCTACAGTAAGCAAGCTGTTAATCAAACATCTAGAATAGGTTTTGATTACAATGCTGCTATTGGAGAATTAGGCATAAACTCCCCTCCTCATGTTTGTGCTAAAGGTAGGGAAGTACCACATGTGCTTAAGGGTATTGATAAACCCCTCTATAAAAGATCAATTGCTGAACCATTTGATGAGACCTCCTTTATTATTCAAGAAGAAATATGTGCTGAAGATCGTGCTAATGAGAAGGTTATTTCCAAGCCAAGTGTGTCGAAAGTTCCAGTCAAAGTTGTGAAAGCAACTAAGACTAACTCAGACACACATGAGTTGGATAACAAAAATGCCATGTCTACTATGCATAATTTGCCTGTTGTTAATCCCTCTCATAAAGTATGTGGTGTTCCTAATTGTATGTCTTGTGCTTTTAATTTGATGTATGCTTATTTTAATGGTAAGCATGTTTCTAGTGATAATACTACTCCTTGTCAGCATGTGAATAATAGAAAGCATGATAGGTCTAAGACTGCTAGTCCTCCTAAGGCTAGAAATGAGACATTTGTGCTTAAGCCTAAACAGAAATTTGTTAAGGCTGTTTACAAGGTCAGATGTCCAGTCATTGAGAAAGTTGAGAACATTAAAGTTAAAAATGTTCTTTTGCCTGACAAAGGTCAATTCTACAAGTATGACGGACCCAACCAAGTTTGGGTTCCGAAGAAGGTTTAATCCATTTGTGTTGTAGGGCATTAAACAGGTGGAACCAGTAGTGTGGATTCTTGACAGTGGATCGTCAAGACATATGATCGGAGATAGAGCCCTGCTATCAAATGTGGTTGAGAAAGCCGTCCCAGTGGTTACCTTTGGAGATAACAGCAAAGGTTCAACTGAGGGATATGGCTATTTGCAAGCTGGTAATGTTATCATTGAACTTGTAAACATTTTCTGTATTTTTGCTATATTTATATAAGTTTTTATTTCTATTTTCTGTAATTGTAAATATTGTTTGAGGTAGTACAGTTGTTAGGAGTTAACAATTGTATGATATATGAAATTGAATGCTGATATCTTTTTGATAGATAATTGGTATTTAATTTATTGATATATTTTTTTAAAAAATAGTATGCAACATAATTATTGGTATTTAAAGTACTTGACAAGTATCGGTCAATGATATATTGTTAATATTTTGTTGCAGATAGTTGTGAGATTTTAAGTTCTAGTGAATTTATATAAGTTGTTATATCTGAAAGATTCACTATAATTTGAAATCAGCAGCATAGTCATTCTTATTAATATTATTTTTCAACAAACAATATTGTTGATTATAATTTTATTAAGATAGATTATGGAGCTTTTGACATGAATGAGAATTACTTAGACTTTACCCTAAGTGATCAATGCTTTAACAAAAACTCATTCATATTGAAAGTCAAAATCTTTCTTTCTCTTCTTAATACTGCTAGGTCATCAGTCTGTGTCTTATCAAAATCATTTATCTTTTTAGGCATGAAAACAGACTTGTGCACTCGAACAGTTTTAGGAGAAAATCAAACTTCTTTCAACATTAGTGATTTCTTATTTCATTTATAATCTTTTGAAGTCACTATTGTACATCATCTCTCTCAAAAGATTAAATGTATAATTTTCATTCATTATAGATCTTAAGTACATTTTATCTTTATATTGCCATATGTTCTGTGATACAGGTTCAGTCTCCAATGACTTTCTTTCATTGACAGTCATGAGGTTGAAAACCCACAAGTTCTATCCCAGACTGTAAAGACAAACACAGAAACATAACCAACCAACACTCTCTTACCACTAAAATGTAGTATGAATGAGTGTAAGGGAGATAGTGCCTTAGTGCACCACATAAGGAAGGTTCTGAAGTCAACCCAGCAGCTCTGTCTCCTACAAAGATGAGTAGTATTTAAACCGAGACAACTGCTAGCCCCCATACATCTTCTCAAAAAGATGTAATGGCTGAAAAGGCACAAAAACAGTTACTAGATTTATTCTCTCAACAGGGTGCGTCTATTGAAGTTTGCCTGTCGGCCAATGCATCCGATGTAGTGTCACCACCTCAAACATAAACAATTATTGATGCACAAGGAAAGGTCATACACACAAAGAATGAGTCGACGGAAACAAGAGTTTCGACCATTTTAAGGTCAAATTCGATTGTTCAAGGTTCTTTAATGGACCAATTGCCTTTACAGGTGTTAGGAGAGGATACTGATCCAATAGCCATATGTCAGTGGTCAGTGTTTACATCCCCAGGCTTAAATCCCCTGGATGCATCTGCGGATAGTGGATCTGACGTAGGCGCAGATCGGAAACTTGTTGACAATGATTCAGATATTACCCGATGAGTCACAAGGAAATGTCTTCACAGACATTAGAAGGGAACCTTGAACTTTATGCTAAATTCTTTGGATCATTGTTTACCTTCCCAGAGTTCAAATCTGGAACCCTAAAAGGGAAACTAGCAAATTGTAGATTATGACTCAGATTCATCTGACGAGTTTAACAAGGATAGGGATTTGCGAACTCCCATTGCACCACCTATGACCTCCTTAAGGACGATTAAGGTGATTTTCCTTGCAGGTACAGCTGAATTTTGGAGCTATGAGAGAAGTGATACACTTGTGAGAATGAGTGTAAACACGAGTGGAGAGAAGAGTGAAACACATGTGAGGTACACTAAACAGAATCACACTCACAGTGAGGAAGAAAGAGAAACTACTTGTTATTTCTTTTCCAACCAAGTGAAATATGAGAACTCCTTCAGAAAACGGCATACATTCCTTCTCTAAGGGGGAGATAAAAGCTTAAGTAATAGTTTGGAGGATTCCTCAACTAAGGGGGAGAAATAGCAGGGAGGAAAGAAAAAGAAAAAGGTAAAGCATATGTACACTACACCACACCATTGTTGTTTGTAACTACGGATCCTATTGTACGGGAGAGGTGGTAAATACAAGGTGATCTCCTTTAAGCAGTTGATTCTCATAGGGGGAGAAGCAAGAGAGATATGCGCTTCTCACCAGGAAATGTGGTTATACAAAAGAAGATAAAACTACTTGAAGATATGTTCAGTCTAGAGGAACATCTATTTGGAATCTGGAAAATGTTAAATGTTATCCAGAATTTTTCTGCTATTTACTTTGCATGTCTGTTTACATCTTTTTCTTATTTGTTAGTTGAGTTATCCTCTAGGTATTTGTTGATATTGTCTAACAAACAAATAGGGGGAGATTGAAAGGCATATGTCATAGCTTATTTATTTATTTGAGGATTTAACTCAACTCAAATAAGAATGTAACAAGTAAATAGTGGATCTACTGTCAAAGAGATCTCACAAAGTAACATTTGTCAAAGAATTCAGAAACAATGTTCATCTACAAACTTGAGGAATTAATTCACTGGAAGAAGTTCAAGAAGTTGATCAAGCCTCAGTGATATAAATCAAGATTGTGGATTTAATCAACTGACAGAGATCTTGTCAGGGTATCAGATAATTACAGGGATTTAATCTGAAGAAAATCAAGTTATCAAAGTCAAGTCATGAAGAAACGTCACGGAAGTTAGTCACTCGTGAACCAGATAGTACATCGAGTGTCAACATTGAAGTGGTGAAATTGATTCATAATTTTCAGTGATTTTCAGAAGATCTTCAGAAGAGTGGTTGTTGTTCAAGGGTAGTATTAATTCTCTATTAATTAATTAAGTCATATAATTTAATTAAGAAAATAAATTATATCTGCAAAGATTAATTTATTGATTAATTGAATTAATTGATTAATTAATTTCGAATTAATATTATTGATTTTCAGAAGTGTAATTGAATTAAAATCAGTTTTAACTCAATAAGACAATTAAACTTGAACTGGCATAACAATCCAGATTGTCATACCGATTGTCATGCTAGGTTATTTCTAATTGTCTCACCGAAAGTTCTACTAGCTGTGGGATTGTCTTGCTAGTTCAGGAGATTGTCATACCGAAAGTTCTACTGGCTATGTAATTGTCTTGCTAGCTCAAAGTGATTGTCTCACCGATTGTCATGCTAGTTCAAAAGATTGTCTCACCGAAAGTCATGCCAATTCTCAGATAGTCATGCTAGTTCAATTGATTCTGTTGATTGAATTGTTAAAAAGTCAAGCAGCAGAAGACATCCATTCAACCAACCAAGAACACAGCAGCCACAGAAGAAATATTTTATCTCTCAACTGCACTTCAAGATTATTAATTTCTAGGAATCAAAGTTAAATCTAAACCATTAGAAATCATTCTCTTGTTCTTATGTAACTATCTAGCGGATCAAAATCCCTAGAACTTAATCTCAAATTGGTTTTAGCATTTGATCTTTTTATTGCAAAAATAGAAAAAGTTCATGTCGAATTTATTCTAGATTTGTGATAATTTATTTGAGATTAATCCCTTGTATACGATACCGTTGTTGTAACACCTTTCAAGTTTAATAATAGTTTTATTTAACTTGAATTTTGTTTCACTTTTTTATTCCGCATTAAATTCGATTAAACGGTATAATTTGTATTCAACCCCCCTTCTACAAACATATTGGGACCTAACATATACTCAACTATTTTAATATTTTCAAACCTTAATCCTGACTATACTTGAATATCAATTTGTATACAGAAATTAATTATTCTATTTGTTTTTACTGATAATATTTTTATTATAAACTTATTTAATTAAATTTATATTGATTTCAAATACAAGTACATTTTATCACATTTAAAGGGATTAGTACTAATTAGATAAGATAAATTTGTGCAACATGAATTTTGGGAATGGATTTTACCAGAATATACCAAAATATAACATTGAATTTTTTAAAACAAATTATTAATTATATGTTTCTGTGAAAGTTATATGTCTGTATGTTCAGTGTGTCCTCTTTTCCAAACGTTAAGTTATGTATATAAACAAAACTATAACGTAACTGAAATTTATCCATTAATTAAGATAAATATTCTGACTTAAGTTGCATTTAATAAAATATTTTCAGAATTAGAATCGTAACAGTCAGAATCAGTGTTTGTTAAACTCTGACCGGCTTCAGGTATATCAGCATTTCATCAAGCCAGACAGCAAATCCTGATATCCATATCAGTATTTATTCAGCATATCAGAGTTTGATAAACTCTGATTTAACAAATACTCGTATCTGTACTTATTCAGTCATATCAGAGTTTAACATCCTCTGATCAACAAATACTAATACTGATATCTCCATGTTACGTAAACACTGACTCAATATTTATATTAAAATTATATAACAAATCAGAAAATGTTTTATTTAAACCAGAAGTAAAATTTATCGGCCAAATCGCCTCGCGTACGGTAGACGCCGAGACATTCGCCCTCCGATCCGACCCGTGTCGTGTCGCAGTCCAGCAAGGCGGCGGTGCGCGTGTGTACGCGCAAGACATCCAATAACACCATGCACATCCACATGCCTTATTAGTTTTACACTACACTTGCTAATGGTATTATATAAAACACCCAACCTATTATTACCTTATCATTATGAGATAAACCCACACAATCCATTTCAATCTAGTAACTTTACCTCAATTTCTATATGAATTATATTATGAAAATGACTTAAATCCAAACATTAAAGTTTAATACTTCGTTGTAAGGAATAATTTCTAACAATTAATTTTAAAAATTTATATTAAAAACATGTTTAAAACATATCTCAAATTTTTCAATTTTTAATCGACCCTAAGGAGAATCTTGGTTGTTTTCATCCAAAGTATTGTAGTATCACGACAATAGCTCATAGACAAACGTATTATTCAGTGTTTTTAATAGTTTGAAAACAGTAATTTATGTTTACAACTTGTAACAATATTTTAGAATCCAAAAGGATTAATCTTTACTTCTGGAATAGCACTTCCTCCGTCCCCTACAGAGAAATCGGGAGTCGATACATATTTTAACGCTCCTTTATAACATATTTGCATAAATTATTTTAATTTCTTTTTTCTTCTAATTTTGATGCTTGAAGTTTAGTTAAAAAAAATATTTAAAAATGAATTATGAAAATATGTTTTATATTTATTTTAAAATATATGTCAAATATTAAAAAAATTGCATACAACTGTATGAGACAGAGGACGGTCAATAAGTGCATATAAAATGTTAAAAGAGTAGTATCTCTTGTACCCCAAATTTTAAATCCATTTGCAAAGATAACAAAGTTCAAGGATAAACTTTTTAGCTCACAGTTAGTACAAGAAAAAAACTAGAGTGCTGAATGTATAGGAAGCGAAGCATTCTCAATCATGACGCATTGACGATTGTTCTTCAACATGCTATCAACTTCTACTGCAAAATTTTCCATTGCAATTGCTGGTAAGGAAAGTGCCATAACAATTCCACTCTCACCCTTTTTGTTCTTATGTGGTAAGTAAAAACTCATCCCAGAAATGCCATAGCCTATTACACCACTGGGAGGACCACCATAAGCAGCTCTGCCCCACCCGAAATCAATGTCTTCAAATCCGGCATGTGTTAAATCGGATACGTAATAGGTTCGGGCTAGCGTGAAAAGAGGTCGTCCTTTTAAAACCATAAGGTCAGCTACCGATCTCATGTACTCTTCTGTAACAGCTTCTTTGATTTTCTTTACAAGTTCCAATGCATACCCAAACGGATTCTCGCAAAGTTTTCCTGCTGTTGTTATAGCTGCTGGGTTGACAAAGGCATTCCCGTAGTATCCCTTGGGCAGGATGGGAGGATTAAATTTTGTGCGTGCATTGACAAGAGAACAAATGCGAACCTCCTCCTGGGGGTCAAGCTGTAGGGAACAAGTACGACATCTCCATAAGAAAGCTGTGAGAAGCTCGAAGGAAGAACATTTACCAAGGTGTGGAGGAACCAATTGACGGAGGGCACAAATCTCAGGGGGACCAAAGAAGAACGAACGATTAACTATGTTATCCAGATTTATATTGATGAAATCATCTACCTCATCATACTGACTATGCGTGCATGTAACACGGGGTGGATTCCTCGCGTTAAGTAATTCTCTTTGCCAAACTGGAGGAATAGAAGGGGCACTAGCACCTCTAGCAATCTCACCTAAAGCAGACAGAAACTGCACAAGTCCAGCAGCATCACACATAGTATGGTTAATCCGCGAGGCAAATATGAATCCTCCGCACTTGAGTCGAGTTACCTGCACATGTTACCAAACAGCGGAAAAAATGACACACACATATATATATATATATATATATATGTCGATATTAGTGTACTGATAAATTGACAGTTGAATACTTTAACTAGAAATTGAAATTAGTATTTGCAGAGAATCTCGTAACCCTGCGAAGCGAATTGAAATTAAAATATTAGTCAACATATTACATTGCTATTTGTAACGAACCTGATAAGAATTTTATTAAATAAATTATAATAAATTATTTAGTTTAATGAAATCAAACCTATTTGTAATTACAAAATTCCACCTTATTTTAGTTTTATACCCGGTATTTGTTTTACTTGTACAGAAATCGTTAATATAAGTCATAAATTTAAATGGATAGTGAAAAATATAATCGTTAACCTGATAAATTTTTATTTAGAAGTAAATAAATATTAATAAAGTTATTTATTATTACTTAATTACTATTTAAAGAAGTTTTTCAATCTAAAAGTAAATAGAGGCTATAAAATATGATTTTGTTCATTAATAAATTAATAAAGAGTATTAATTCATTTCTTTGCGCAGAGCAGTACACCAATTAACTAAATTTCATTTTTTTTCAGTTATGGAATCTGAACTTTGGTTGAAGACACAAAGGACTTGGCCAACTTCCTTCTTGTAGCTAGTTAACAGCTCTCGGTACTTTGCATGTTAAAAAAACATACGTCAAGACTAGACAGTAAAAATATTTTGATACTCAGATTACATGCATCACATATCTTTCATTTTTTGATAATCAAACACCTTCACTTCACACACCCTTCCCTTAAACAAGGTCAAATA
The DNA here is from genome assembly GCF_009905375.1 of Apium graveolens. Taxonomy (NCBI): domain Eukaryota; kingdom Viridiplantae; phylum Streptophyta; class Magnoliopsida; order Apiales; family Apiaceae; genus Apium; species Apium graveolens. The sequence goes on along the minus strand of NC_133647.1, from coordinate 150,471,820 downwards.
CCGGAAAAGAAAACGTGGGAGATACTGTTACATCGAAGCTAACCGACTAAATACTTAGAAGGGAGAGAAAGAAACCTGAATATGGAGAAGAGGACAATCTATAATTCCAGAAGAGTCAGGTACTTGAAAAAGAAGCTCCTCGAAACATGGAAATGGCGGCTCAAGTGTATCACCGAATTGTTCAAGTGTAACATCCGCATGAGCTTCAACGAATATGACTCCTTCCCCGGTGCATTCTACTGCCAGTTTGCGGCCGACACCTTCTCGTAGCCGACCAGCAAGCGGATAGTAAAACACAAGTGTTTTGGAAAGTGCTTCTCTAATGACTTTCACGGGGTCCATTTTTTGCACATCAATAAAATTATTTTTCTTTCGATAAAATTGGATGTTCGGCATTTGTAAACGGAAACCGTCTTGATCATCTAAGTCCGAGAGGAATTTGTACTCGTGTGGAGTCGGTTTTGCTGGAGTTATTAGCTCCGGTGGCCGTCTTGTTACTGCGAAAACTAGGGACTGTTGTGTTTCCATAGACGATAATATATTGAGAACAAGTTGGAGAGAAAGCTGCAAGCTAGATAGGTGTACAATATATACTAAGGAGTAGTGGCAAGCAGAATATAAGCTAAGCACATGTATTTATAATATATGTAGTATCTTTTGGAATCAGCGTGTGAGATTATCATAACCTAAGAGTAGAATTACGACGTTTTTGACGCTTGTTTTTTTCTCTATATATCTCTGTCTTGATATATATACTTGATCTGTTTGCCATTGTTTTTGCAGAAAATTAATCAGTATCAGCTATCAACTGATGAAAGACATGCATAAAGACACAAACCAATTTATCACAAAAACATTTGATGGGACAGCTAGCTAGGGTTCTTGTCTGTTTCGAAAATGTGCAATAGTTGAATCGGCATTTGGACGTGGAGGGGAAGTGTCCAGCCATGTAAAATGACGATGCTATTGATTATTAAATATTTTTGCTAATTAATTACATACGAATACACCAACAGACCAACAGTCGGAAGGGACAAAAATCAAGCAAAAAGACGATTTAATTTAAATACATTATTAAGTTTTAACTTCAACTGCCTATAGATAACTTCACAAATGAAGACAAGATAGATAATTATCAGTAACAGATTCATACATTTAAGAAAAGAAAAGCAGATTTAGATATAATCTACTATAAAAAATATTATCTTTCATAAGATATCTCATATTATTTAGATCCGTTTCCTCGATACAAGAAATTGAGGCTAAAAATGATCGAAAAAATATGATTGCGGCTCAAAATACCCGAAATCAGTCGAATTTAGAGTCCGCCCGGTCAATCTTAAATTTCCCGCCTGGACCAACTCAAACATAATGAGAAACGTACAGTCATATTTAGCCGTAGTCTTATTAAAATCGTCATATTTAGCAAAAAAAACTATTATATTCACTATAAGAAAACAGGACAAAACCGACCGTCAAAAACGGTCGGTTAAGAGGCAACACGGTCGGTTAAAATAGTCATAACCGACCACAGGGCATGGTCGGTTTTAACCTGGTCGGTTATGACTTTTGGTCGGGTTTAACCCTCATAACCGACCAACATAGTGGTCGGTTAAGTGCCTGGGCATTTTATTCAAATGTGGGGTCATTGTGTACACGTGGCAACACGTGTGCACACGTGTTGCCACGTCACTGAGTCATAACCGACCGTAGGTGGTCGGTTATGTCTATTTTTAAAAAGTTGATTGTAACTCATAACCGACCGTGGTCAAATTGTGCACATCGGTCGGTTTTATTTCAGAAGCTAACTTAAATGTCATAACCGACCGTCCTAAAACCGACCACCCTCTAAAGGAGACGGTCGGTTTTATGAAGAAGGTGGTCAGTTATGTCCCTTGAAGGGTTGGTTTTCAGGGTTTTGTAATGGTCAAAAGTGGTCGGTTATGCCTACTATCGATAGATTTTAAGGTCTGATTTTAAAAAAATTACAGGTTTTTCTACAGTCCCTATATACCAAACCAAATCAATACACAAACCAATCACAAATCTAATCCAATCACAACCAAACAACCAAACCAAACAACAATGATAATCATTAAACTATACTACTCAAAATCATTCGCAAAAACTAGTAAATTTCACAATTAAACCATAGTAATTAAATCCAACGCAAACATTCACAAACTTAATAATCGGAGGATTAAACCGTATCATTACATCATAATAAGCAATCCTAAATAAGTAACAAAGTATCAAACCATCACTGTAACACCCCCAGATCCGGGGTCGGGGATCCGGGTCGTCACGAGTTCCATTTCCCTTAATAACACCCAATCTTAATAATTACTCAACTACTCTGTACTGTGACCCCACAATAAACACACACACCACACGTTATAGTCTCAGAGATGAACATCCAAAAATAACCACAAGTCATTTTATTCCATAATTATCTGCCAATACACCTTAAAAGGTTTTCTGAATAAATTTACATTTCTTTGCCATTATTACAATTCATAAATATAAATAAATCTGGTCCATCAAAAGTTGAAAGCCTAGCCTATTGGTAGTTCCTACCTCAGCTACGGCGGCATCAATGCTTCTAGAAAACTGCGGAACGTCTCCTAATCGCTTGCGAATCGGGAGCTTGGTTCTGTTCATCTTTTCTATCTGTTGTTGTGTGATGAAAGAAGGGTGAGCAGCAAGCCCACCAAAATAATATGTATAATGATTAATAGTATATGAGTCTACTCATAATACTCATGAAAATCTTGGTCAAAAGAAATGAACCAAGTTTGATATCTTAATGCGATGAAGTCGCAAAATATTCAGTATATATACATATATACTTTTCAAAATAATGGAAGTCCTCTTCCATGCATAATATACACAAAGTCCCATTGTATAACTGTATAAAAAAATATCGTTGCAAGGTGATCTCATATATCTAACCTTGTCTCAACGTTTTTCTGAAAATCTTTGTCATTCATAAGACAATTATTAATTAGATATAAGTTTAAAAGATGAAGTTACCAAATACTTCGCTACACTTATATCATTCCCAAATACTACTTGAACTACCACCGTTCAAGTTATAATCAATTTCAAAAGTTCATCCCACTGATGAGACCACAAGATAAGACTTGAATAGATTCAATCTTTGAAATATTATTGAATGAAAAAGTTATGAGATACTTTATTTAGTCCCGATATATATATCCACATATATATATATCCCTTTAAACATTTCCTGGAATCTCTGTTATGCAAAGTATGAACAGAGTTTGAAACATCCAATGAATTTTGGAAAGGAAAAGAATTTTTGGCATAAACCCGATATCTCGCTGATCAGGCAAAGATACCAATAAGTAACCTTTTCTACTGTAGATGGATGAATTCCTCACCGGTCATCACCCTGGCCGCATTAGGACCTCGCGCTAGACCGTACCCCGGCCCCTCACGCGTTGATGGACTGCCACCCAGCCACTTACACAATAATAGACCGTACCCCGGCCTGTCGCTTATGCCGACTCAATGAGAGGGGCTTACTTCCCGAACGTTGGGCAAGTAATCAATTCATTTACCAAATCTGCAACCTCGTTGCGAATATAAAATACACCACAGAGCCGGATTCCCCAGGTTTTGAGCGAGTATTTAAATCCCCTTAAAAGGAAGATCTTAAATATAAAAAAAAAGTTTTGGGATCCGCTCTGACTTTTAAAAATCATTTTGAAGACTCGAAAACACTTTAAAGAGTGTTTGGAGTAAGGCTGATTTAATGAAGTAAATCAGTCCCCAGAATATTTAGAAAATGACTGAATATTATTATTTAATATAATATTCCCATAAAGAATAATCTTTATAAAAATAATTGAAGTAGAAGTATTAAAACTTATACTTGAAATAACATTAAATAACCAAAGATATACTTATATGAAAGTATTATCTTTATTTGAATAATCGAAAATAAGTTTGATTATTGAACATTATTCTTTAATAAAATAAAGAATATATCTCAGCAAATAATCGGAGTCATAGATCCTCAAATGAATATTCAATAATATTCAATAAATAATATAAACTGAGTCATAAGCCCTCGAATGAATATTCAAATATTATTCAATAAATAATATAAAAGGAGTCATAAGTCCTCGAATGAATATTCAAATATTATTCAATAAATAATATAAAAGGAGTCATAAGTCCTCGAATGAATATTCAAATATTATTCAATAAATAATATAAAAGGAGTCATAAGTCCTCGAATGAATATTCAAATAATATTCAATAAATAATATAAAGATGAAGTAATCGTATAAACCTTATTCGATTAATAGTTTGGAAAACTATAACCATATATATATATATATAAATAAATATATATATATATATATATATCCATATCCATATAAAATCTACTCGGGATCCTCGACTCCCGGTTTTAGAAAATATTTTCACCTTTGGGTCCCTATACTAAGGGTATATGCAAGATACCGCTATCCTCTAGCATAGGTATTATGCAACTATAAGCATTAAAATCAACAGATAGATAATCAGATTACGAAACAGACATGCATATATACCATATTAGCATACTCCAATATATTGCAAAATTTGCTAATAACAATCATGCAATATCACAAGATAATGCATATACATATATTTACATCACAACAACAGTATAACGGGTAGAAAACTTGCCTGAGCGACTGGGGGTTACGAATGGCTCGGGACGAGTCTGGTAACCTATAAACAACAAGTAAGTTGGAATTAAACCAAAGTCACTTGTAAATCTATACTTTAACTAACTTAGACTCTAACGCTTGTTTTGCGCTCACTGATTCGCTTAAGTCACTCGGGTACCCTCGGCTCCACCATTTTTAATAATTTAACCTTTACGAGTTTTAAAGCGATTCCTTCTCGAGTGACTTACCAATTGCCTAAAACACTTACCATAAATGTTTCATGCATTAATTAACCCTTTTTGGTCTTTAACCTACATTTCAAAGTAAGGCGAGGGGAAAAGTTTCGTTCGCGAAATGCCGTTACTTGAAACGGTCGTTTCTCCTAAACCGTAAATCGGAATCGAACGAACTACATATCAAAACGAAGCTCGTAACATGAGCTATCTAAACATGGCAGTGGTCACAATCTAGCAGGGGGTTCTCGGGTCCTAATGCTATACACAAAAACAGTCCAAAGAAAATCGGACGTTACGACGGCTATGTTTACGCGATTTCCAAATTTTAACCCATTCACAAACAACCCAAATCAACCTCAAATCCAACATACAACCAACCTCCATCCTTATCACATCATAACCACCCCAACCAATTCAATTTAATCTTTCATACTTATGCTTAAACTTAACTTTAATCATTCTTAAGTTCTTTTAAATCAAAACCACAATAATTACCATTCCATTCACTACCATACCAAATCTCAAACTCTAAATCATAACAACAAGATACAATATCAACCCACTACTCAAAATCATCCTATAATATATAGGAATCTAGGGTTAGGAGATGGTATACCTTCCTTGAAGTGGTGGGTGGAGCTAGGAAGCCTTAAGAAGCTTGGAGAAGTTTTAAGAAAGCTTGGATCTTCAAGAAAACAAGACAAACTTCAAGTTAAAAATCTTGAAAACACTATTCATTGTCTTCTTCATTGATTAAATGAAGAAGTTTGAGAAAGAATTAATGGCTTAAACTCATGATATAGCCATAACTAAGCATGAAGATGATTAGGGAATTTTCTTACCAATTTAGGAAGCTTTGATCTTTGATTTTGAAAAATCTATGCCTTGAAAATGCTAAAAAGCCGAGAGCAAGATGAACTCATGCCTTGGTTGTTTTTGATTTTTTGATGAAATGATTTTGCTAGCTTGGTTGGCTTGGTTTTTTTTGTATTTGATTTAGCAAATTACTACCTTGCCCTTGAATTTGTGTGGTTCTTATTCAACCACACCTCCTTCCTTCCCATGTCATGCTTACCTCATCCTCATGATGTCATCCTTCCTTCCTTGTCTTCTTTCTATTGGTTGGATGACATCATTCCCATTAATCCCTTTGATTAACTTCCTAATCGTTTGCCTAATGACCGCTGATCTGTTATACGGTTCGCTTAACTTTCGTTCTCGTTTATCGTTTGAAGGATCATACCCGGGATCTTATTACTTAGGTTCCCTTAACCTTTCTCAATACATTATATTCCTTTTTATGATCCTTTATTATAATCCTTTAATTTAAATCCTTTTTATCCTGTTACCTTATACTCAATTCTCTCCGTATCTTGTGGATTTCCGGGAAAAATCAAAGTGTTCGGAATTGGATTCTGACGATCTTTACATACACTTATATTCCATATAAAGTACTAATAAAATCTCAGAATATCCATATCAGAACCCCTACATAGTGTGGCATGAAAAGTTTTCTCGTTCAGCAAAAACACTATTCATAAGGTTTCAAAATTTCTCAAAAATTGGGGTTATTACAGTCTCCCCTCCTTAAAAGGATTCCGTCCCGGAATCAGATAGAAATAAATAGGGATACTTTTTTAGTATTGCACTTTCTAACTCTCAAGTCAATTTTCCCACATTGTGGTTCTTCCATCAAACTCTGAATAGTTTGATAACCCTTCTCCAAAGCACTTGTTCCCTTTTCACTCAACAACCCTTCCTGGTTGCTCCATATAGGTTACGTCGGGTTGCATATCTATGCGCTCATGTGCCCCTATTTATCTGGCATCTGAATTACACTTCCTTAACACTGATACGTGAAACACGTTATGAACTTGCTACAGGTTCGGGGGTAGGGCTAGCTCATGTGCTAACTTCCTAAACGTCTTAATATATCCAATGGTCCAACAAATTGTAGACTTAGCTTTCCTTTCTTTCCGAACCTCATCAATCCTTTCCAAGGGATACCTATAACATTACTAGGTCCCCTATTTCATACTCTTTATCCTTTCGTGTCAAATCAACATACTTATCATGACCATCTTGGGCTACTACCAGCCGTCCTCTGATTAGATCTATCATATCCTTGGTCCTTTGGACTACTGCGGGTCCGAGCATCTTGCGCTCTACAACTTCATCCTAACATAAGGGAGATCGACATTGTCTTCCCTCAAGGATCTCATAAGGCGACATCTCGATAATGACATATGATCTATTGTCGTAAGATAACTCAATCCGAATTAAGTGATCATTCCAATTTCTTTCAAGTCTATTGCACAGACTCTCATTATAGCTTTTAGCATTAGAGCTTTTGCTTCTCAATACCCATTCTTTTCCAGTTCGTAATCGCTACTACCTTCTGTTCCTAATATTATACTGGTTATACTTTTGCTCGTTAGCGTTCTATAACCTTTTAATAACCTCGTCAACCTTAGTATCACGAATGTGTTTCCATTCCACATACCACCACAACTTTACTACTCCTTTTTCAGCTGCTTCTATCTTCGAAAGCTTAGTCCTTCATATAGAAGTAAAAGAATTTATTGAGAGATCACTATGATCATGAACACTTGTTACATTGCATAGTTAGTACAGAAGGTGGCCAGCCTTTAGTACTTGACAAGCAATTAAACAATAGCTGGTATCCTACTCGGCTTCTATCACACAGATAGATAGTCATTCGGCAATACCTCCCCTTCTGGAAGGGTTGTTCTTCTCAGATTACATGAAATGAAAAGAAGAGAAAAGAACGAACTGAAGAGAATTGTATATATATAAAAAAATATACTGCCACAAAATATCTGGCTTGGAATCTACCTCTGAACTATAGAGGTTTGTCATAGGAGAACAAAATATAAACATATTTATATCAGCATCAAGTATTATAACATCGTATTTCCCATGCCTAAATATTTCTATTCCGTTCATCATTCTATGGACCCATGCTCTTCCTCGAGCTTATACACAATCACCTTTGAAACTCCCTCGACATCGAAAATCGAATCTGGGATATCATTCTATACATCATCGTTACTAGGATTCTATGCTTGCACCGCAACCTTCCTCGTATAATAATACGACTCTCTATTGATAAGAAAGAATAAATATTCACTAGGTAGATACTCTACTTAATTAGTCTATCAATGATAACTTATACACTACCACGACCCGATTAGTGGTACTCAATCTCAACACCCATTCCAATACAACTCTCACGGTTGTAATCCGCTCACTACTCGCAGAATCATTGCTGCCTTACTATGGTCCACCACTGACCTACTGTCGTCATTCACGTTCCATGAAATCTTAATATCTAACCATACGAAGTCCATACATGTCGTATCAAATCCTTCTAAGGAGGTAACATAATCATCATTCACGATTCATGAAGAACACTCCTGATTCTGACATACATACATGACATGAAGCAGATAAAATTGCAGAAGAGTTTCGCTCAAAGCAACGATAGCAGGTTAATACCATTCTTAATCATATGCCTTCAATAGAAGACTTAACTCAAAGGTTTGTTTGGTCCTTTTTGGAATATGGTCCTGGCTTATTCTCAAGATAGTATCTTCTGAGATAGATAGCCCGCTCATGGCGATTACACGAATTAAACCTTTACCAACTACTATTACGGCTGGGTATTGCACAGTCATCAGAAGGAATGTCAATCTTCCAAACCATAATACAACCTTCAGCTTTTAACCATCATCACTGTATCCTTTGACACAAGCGCCTACAATTATCCTTTTACCGTTAAAGTGTCGGCCACCTCTTTGGCCTTTCCTGATAGTAATAGTTCCTTACAGTCAATGTCATTTTAACCACCTCCAAATAAATTTTCTACCTTATTTCAATCACAGCTTATGTGAAAATGCTTTTCTTTAATATCTGATGAGTAAATAAAAAAAATATCACCATTTTTCCATAAGTTATTGCCTCAATCTTTAGAGGCTAATCACTGTCAAGACTGACTCTTAATCATACTTAGAACATCTTTTATCTTAAGTCCTAATTGCCCTGAACAGTTTCGACCATTACTGGTTCGATCCATACTTTCTCGTGGTTTAACACGTGCCCCACTTGGCATCATTATAATTACGTCATATTTCCTTTATCAACATTTCTATTCTTGAGAATTTTGAATATTACCTTTCTCCTTGTAAAACCTCTAAGGTTATCCTTCAATCGTTCCTCCTGTATTCCCTAGATACAGGGCATATCAAAATACCATTTACTAATACTAGAACCATTGTCTATATACTTCTGAAAAATTTCTCCACTGATTCTTAAAGGTTGTTGCTACCTTAACCCTTTCCCAATCATACTGTCAAAACTCATACTGTCCCTATTAAGGGTGAAATGCAAACCTTTATGCATTCCCCTAGGATTCATTTTAAGTTACCGATGTTCTAGCCTTAATTCCACCTTTAAAAGGTACCTGCATCCATCCATGGATAAATCAAGTCATATATCCTTGACAGATTATCTTATTCATCATTCCCACCTCGATAGTCGATACCTAATTTCATAATAGCATCCTTATTCAAATTGAGGTCAATCCATATGGCCTCCAAAAGATAACAATGGTCATCCGCTTTTCTTGCCTAATTTGGTAACGATAACAAGGATGTTCTGGAGGATATTGGTCGTGTTCAACGTGAACTTCTTCTTAATAATTCCTTATTTACTTTTGTTGTTTATCTCAACAGTCACCTCGATGTTGGGATATCTTTCATATCTGGCGTCTCCCTTTCTGGGTATCATGCCACCGGTCTTACACTTCACCTTCTTGAAGGTCACTTCCTTCATCCAATTTTCTTAATTTCTTACTTTCTTGTCTCCTCAGTCTATCCGCGTCTCCTTATTTATCCTTCGAATTATCTCAAGGTTTCCACGAATCTTCCCAACTTACGGGGGATAAAATATATGTATCTCTTATGCCCTCAACCATCAATTTTAACTCATGGTGAATCACCCTCATCCTGACGATTACATACTCTTCTATTTCTATTTCTACGAGTCTTTAGGGTTTCCTCATACCCAACTCCCTTATCATTCCTCAAACTCTATTGCCGTTATATTCCTTTCTCTTATCATTATTTCATGAACCAACACAACATAAGCATTGATTCCAAACATTCCGTCATTCTGGATTCGTGTCTTCAGAACGAATCTTGACAACTTTTACAACTTAAATTCTCAATTCATCATACTCGTCTGCCTTTGTTCTGGCTCTAAAGCTTTTACTCTATCTCTATAACCTTGGGAAGTACTTTCCTGAAAACAATTGACTGAACTTAAATCAGTTTATTATAATCTCTTGCTCCGTGCCTTCCTTGGTCTTTCACCAGCGGGTGGTCTCTCTCTTAGGAGGGTAAGTGATAAAAATAGTCTTTTGTGATTCGTCAATCATTTAGAATCTCAAATAATTCCTATATTTCCTTTAGCCAGGCTCTTGCCTCGACTGGGTCAACCTGTTCCTTGGAACTCTGAGAGCTTAGCGACTTAAAGGTCCTGAAAGAATTTCTCACCGCATTATTTCCTCAGGGTGGTGGTTGGGGATAATAGTCTAAGTCCTTTTTAGACAGGTCCATGAATTGCCGTATAGGAGTGCCGTCTCGGGTCTCCTTTCCTTACTCGACTTCTGCTTTTGCTTTTTTTTTTTTGTCTAAATATTTCTTCCTATTCCCCATAATTGGGGTCATCTTTTAATTTAAAATCTTCATTTTCCACTTTATTATTTTCCGGGTTCTTTATATCTTAATTGCGACCTCCCTGATTATCACGTTCAAGGTTTGCCCTTAATCTTATTCCTTGTGGGGGCATATTACTTGGAAAATTTTGAGAATCTCCGGATATTTGTCTTACTTACTTTGCTTAAGTCTTCCCCTCGTTTAGTCCTTGCACGATTGCAAATTATGAATTCTTAAGTTCGATAAACTTCATGTCACTCTCTTAAGTGTTAATAGAGCAATTAACAATGTGATTTATCACAATCAAACTGATCTGAACTGAAATTAACGAATATATACATAACCATTTGTTCGAGGGTACAACAACTGAACATATTAAAGAGGATTACATCATATGAACTTATCGCTCCTATCCCAAAAGTACTACCATAGATAGTCATCTCGTCATTAAAACTAATCAATCATAACTTAGGCTAATCATCCAAAAGCGGTGCTACATGAGACCCTTGTTTGATTGCTCTGGCTCTGCACACTACCATGGATTAAGAGGTGCGAGCACGCACAACATCCCTAACCTGCTCCATCACAGAGGTGATGAGGTCTAAGATGGTCGCAAGTAGAGCTGGATCAACCTGACCCTCAAGATGGCCTCTAGCTGTAACACGGGTGGTAGTCTCAATCCTTTCCATGCTATACGCTAATCCTGCCGGAAGTATCCCACCCTCAATCCTTGGTGCAGTAAGTCGATCCAACAGATCACTCCTAACATTCCGGGCCTCTGACAGGCCACCCAAAGTCATATGATAATCAGCGATAAGAGAAGCCTGAGTGGTAGCATCTAGCAGTCCATGGGGGGCAGGTGGTGCAGACCCAGGAGATCCAAATGGATAACCAAGCACGGTATCAGGTGACAATGGTGCAGGGGATAAAGGTGGCATTTCCTCAGTATGTGTTGGGCTCTGTACAGGGGAGGGAACAGGAATTGGTGGAACCTCATGGATGTCTACAGGAGCCTCTGGAAGAGGGTCTGATACTGGTATAATTGGGGTCGTGGAAGGCCCCACTCCTTCTGCCCTCATTAACCTTTGTGCCCTTGGTAACTCTTCATTCTCTAGGGCCACCCTCGCGGCCATTCTAGCTCTGGTAGTCGCCCTGACTACGGTCATCTGTTCCTCAACGGTCCTCTCTTCATTCTCATCAGGATCCTCCATGAGATCCTCCTCAGCCACAATCCTTTCCGGAATAACATCCTCAACCGCAGCATTCTCTATCTGAACCTTATCCGGTCCCTCATTAGGGTACTCCATCAGATTCACAATTTGATCTCCAACTTGTAATAAAACATCCTCATGCTGATGCTCCTGAACCTCAAGGTTTGGTGCCCCGCTGCCCTATACGAGAACAAACTATGTTACTATCACGATACCTATAAGGGTTCCCATAAGGGTTTTAACTGTCAGTGCTACGTTAGGTAGCCCGACTATGAACTTGGCAAGAGTTCTTATTATCTTAGTGAACTTATTATCTTAGTGTCCCATCATCTCTGAGGTTTATAACGCTTAGCTCTGATACCATTTCTGTAACACCCCCAGATCCGGGGTCGGGGATCCGGGTCGTCACGAGTTCCATTTCCCTTAATAACACCCAATCTTAATAATTACTCAACTACTCTGTACTGTGACCCCACAATAAACACACACACCACACGTTATAGTCTCAGAGATGAACATCCAAAAATAACCACAAGTCATTTTATTCCATAATTATCTGCCAATACACCTTAAAAGGTTTTCTGAATAAATTTACATTTCTTTGCCATTATTACAATTCATAAATATAAATAAATCTGGTCCATCAAAAGTTGAAAGCCTAGCCTATTGGTAGTTCCTACCTCAGCTACGGCGGCATCAATGCTTCTAGAAAACTGCGGAACGTCTCCTAATCGCTTGCGAATCGGGAGCTTGGTTCTGTTCATCTTTTCTATCTGTTGTTGTGTGATGAAAGAAGAAAGCAAGGGTGAGCAGCAAGCCCACCAAAATAATATGTATAATGATTAATAGTATATGAGTCTACTCATAATACTCATGAAAATCTTGGTCAAAAGAAATGAACCAAGTTTGATATCTTAATGCGATGAAGTCGCAAAATATTCAGTATATATACATATACTTTTCAAAATAATGGAAGTCCTCTTCCATGCATAATATACACAAAGTCCCATTGTATAACTGTATAAAAAAAATATCGTTGCAAGGTGATCTCATATATCTAACCTTGTCTCAACGTTTTTCTGAAAATCTTTGTCATTCATAAGACAATTATTAATTAGATATAAGTTTAAAAGATGAAGTTACCAAATACTTCGCTACACTTATATCATTCCCAAATACTACTTGAACTACCACCGTTCAAGTTATAATCAATTTCAAAAGTTCATCCCACTGATGAGACCACAAGATAAGACTTGAATAGATTCAATCTTTGAAATATTATTGAATGAAAAAGTTATGAGATACTTTATTTAGTCCCGATATATATATATCCACATATATATATCCCTTTAAACATTTCCTGGAATCTCTGTTATGCAAAGTATGAACAGAGTTTGAAACATCCAATGAATTTTGGAAAGGAAAAGAATTTTTGGCATAAACCCGATATCTCGCTGATCAGGCAAAGATACCAATAAGTAACCTTTTCTACTGTAGATGGATGAATTCCTCACCGGTCATCACCCTGGCCGCATTAGGACCTCGCGCTAGACCGTACCCCGGCCCCTCACGCGTTGATGGACTGTCACCCAGCCACTTACACAATAATAGACCGTACCCCGGCCTGTCGCTTATGCCGACTCAATGAGAGGGGCTTACTTCCCGAACGTTGGGCAAGTAATCAATTCATTTACCAAATCTGCAACCTCGTTGCGAATATAAAATACACCACAGAGCCGGATTCCCCAGGTTTTGAGCGAGTATTTAAATCCCCTTAAAAGGAAGATCTTAAATATAAAAAAAAAAGTTTTGGGATCCGCTCTGACTTTTAAAAATCATTTTGAAGACTCGAAAACACTTTAAAGAGTGTTTGGAGTAAGGCTGATTTAATGAAGTAAATCAGTCCCCAGAATATTTAGAAAATGACTGAATATTATTATTTAATATAATATTCCCATAAAGAATAATCTTTATAAAAATAATTGAAGTAGAAGTATTAAAACTTATACTTGAAATAACATTAAATAACCAAAGATATACTTATATGAAAGTATTATCTTTTAGAAAATATTTTCACCTTTGGGTCCCTATACTAAGGGTATATGCAAGATACCGCTATCCTCTAGCATAGGTATTATGCAACTATAAGCATTGAAATCAACAGATAGATAATCAGATTACGAAACAGACATGCATATATACCATATTAGCATACTCCAATATATTGCAAAATTTGCTAATAACAATCATGCAATATCACAAGATAATGCATATACATATATTTACATCACAACAACAGTATAACGGGTAGAAAACTTGCCTGAGCGACTGGGGGTTACGAATGGCTCGGGACGAGTCTGGTAACCTATAAACAACAAGTAAGTTGGAATTAAACCAAAGTCACTTGTAAATCTATACTTTAACTAACTTAGACTCTAACGCTTGTTTTGCGCTCACTGATTCGCTTAAGTCACTCGGGTACCCTCGGCTCCACCATTTTTAATAATTTAACCTTTATGAGTTTTAAAGTGATTCCTTCTCGAGTGACTTACCAATTGCCTAAAACACTTACCATAAATGTTTCATGCATTAATTAACCCTTTTTGGTCTTTAACCTACATTTCAAAGTAAGGCGAGGGGAAAAGTTTCGTTCGCGAAACGCCGTTACTTGAAACGGTCGTTTCTCCTAAACCGTAAATCGGAATCGAACGAACTACATATCAAAACGAAGCTCGTAACATGAGCTATCTAAACATGGCAGTGGTCACAATCTAGCAGGGGGTTCTCGGGTCCTAATGCTATACACAAAAACAGTCCAAAGAAAATCGGACGTTACGACGGCTATGTTTACGCGATTTCCAAATTTTAACCCATTCACAAACAACCCAAATCAACCTCAAATCCAACATACAACCAACCTCCATCCTTATCACATCATAACCACCCCAACCAATTCAATTTAATCTTTCATACTTATGCTTAAACTTAACTTTAATCATTCTTAAGTTCTTTTAAATCAAAACCACAATAATTACCATTCCATTCACTACCATACCAAATCTCAAACTCTAAATCATAACAACAAGATACAATATCAACCCACTACTCAAAATCATCCTATAATATATAGGAATCTAGGGTTAGGAGATGGTATACCTTCCTTGAAGTGGTGGGTGGAGCTAGGAAGCCTTAAGAAGCTTGGAGAAGTTTTAAGAAAGCTTGGATCTTCAAGAAAACAAGACAAACTTCAAGTTAAAAATCTTGAAAACACTATTCATTGTCTTCTTCATTGATTAAATGAAGAAGTTTGAGAAAGAATTAATGGCTTAAACTCATGATATAGCCATAACTAAGCATGAAGATGATTAGGGAATTTTCTTACCAATTTAGGAAGCTTTGATCTTTGATTTTGAAAAATCTATGCCTTGAAAATGCTAAAAAGCCGAGAGCAAGATGAACTCATGCCTTGGTTGTTTTTGATTTTTTGATGAAATGATTTTGCTAGCTTGGTTGGCTTGGTTTTTTTTGTATTTGATTTAGCAAATTACTACCTTGCCCTTGAATTTGTGTGGTTCTTATTCAACCACACCTCCTTCCTTCCCATGTCATGCTTACCTCATCCTCATGATGTCATCCTTCCTTCCTTGTCTTCTTTCTATTGGTTGGATGACATCATTCCCATTAATCCCTTTGATTAACTTCCTAATCGTTTGCCTAATGACCGCTGATCTGTTATACGGTTCGCTTAACTTTCGTTCTCGTTTATCGTTTGAAGGATCATACCCGGGATCTTATTACTTAGGTTCCCTTAACCTTTCTCAATACATTATATTCCTTTTTATGATCCTTTATTATAATCCTTTAATTTAAATCCTTTTTATCCTGTTACCTTATACTCAATTCTCTCCGTATCTTGTGGATTTCCGGGAAAAATCAAAGTGTTCGGAATTGGATTCTGACGATCTTTACATACACTTATATTCCATATAAAGTATTAATAAAATCTCAGAATATCCATATCAGAACCCCTACATAGTGTGGCATGAAAAGTTTTCTCGTTCAGCAAAAACACTATTCATAAGGGTTTCAAAATTTCTCAAAAATTGGGGTTATTACAATCACAACGTATTATATTACATCCCATAACCATCAAATTACAATAGTCTTAAAACCGATCAATGTCCTCGTCATCAGGGGTCTCATCCTCGGACGTGTAATCCTTATCGACTTCCATAGAACGCCGATTCTTTTCCTAGATACACAAGTTTAATTAAACTAGTTAAAAAGAAGAAATAAAATTTACATGTGAATGAAAACAAATAAATAAACAAGAAGGTCAAAAATTATATCTCCGCAACACGAGCTTCCGTCTTTTGGACGATATCTTCAATCAAGGAGCCCACGATATGCACGATCTCGCCACCGATAAGGTTATTCCATTGTAACCTTTGGTTAGGATCGGAGGATGGATCCGAGGCCTCGAGAGCGGTACGTGCGAATGTAGTTATCTCCGCATCGGAAAGTTGGCAAGCAAACCGATTTGGATTAGCACGTATCTCCGTAAGCACATTCCTCACGATGGCAAGATATACATTGTCGGGGATGACTTCACATTGTCTCGGAGCGGATGAGGATGAGCTGGCTTCATTCCGTGTGGAATCTCGGTACCGGGTAGCAAGTGTAGGCAAGAGATCGGTGGCCCGAGCATTGGGGAACCCCACTACATAATTTCTTTTCGGCCTTGTACCTTGGGGGACCTCCAAGGCTTCCATCCACCAATCTCATGGCTCATCCCGATCACCCGTTTGTGTAACCTCCACGGACATGCGCTCGAGAATGGCGGCATATCGTTCCTACAAATTCATTTAAAACAATTAACGATGCATTTAAAATCAAATAAAAATACATATAAAATCATATATAAAAATACATTTAAAATCACATAAATATATATAAAATCACATATTAACGATGTATTTAAATCACATAAAAATGTATATAAAATCACATAAAAATGCATTTAAAATCATATTAAAATACATATAAAATCACATATTAAAGATGCATTTAAAATCACATAAAATGGTCATAAAATCACATAAAAATGTATTTAAAATCACATGAAAATACATATAAATTCACTTATTAAAGATGCATTTAAAATCACATAAAATGGTCATAAAATCACATAAAAATATATTTAAAATCACATGAAAATACATATAAATTAACTTATTAAAGATGCATTTAAAATCACATAAAATAGTCATAAAATCACATAAAAATGTATTTAAAATCACATGAAAATACATATAAATTCACTTATTAAAGATGCATTTAAAATCACATAAAATGGTCATAAAATCACATAAAAATGCATTTCAAATTACATGAAAATTCATATAAATTCACTTATTAAAGATGCATTTAAAATCACATAAATGGTCATAAAATCACATAAAATGCATTTACCGCAATACGCATGGCGGCAAGTGTAGTGTAGACGGGATTTTTCGGATCGGATACAACTTTCCTATGACATTTATCCCAACCTCGAGTTTCGTCGGCTTTTTCTTATTTTTGTTCGTCATTACCTTTCAAAATATTAAACAAACCTATATTAAATATGTATGTGTGTGAGATGGAATATAATAATATGGTGAACGTGTATGTATGTGTGTGTGATGGAATATAATAATATTACCTCCCGAACTTTATTGAATGACCTTGCACCGGCACTATGCAATCTTTCAACTTGTTGTCGGTTGGCGAATCCAACCGATGGTCGGTGCAAGTGTCCTTCGTTCTTCTCCCAATACTCCAAAAGGTCCTTCCAAAAAGGAACGGACTAATAAGGCGGCTTCAAAGATAACTTGCTCATGCCCTTATCCCTTTCTTTTCAATCCACCCTCTTCTTAAGCTCGTTTAAAGTCCTTTTTATCATCACTTTAATGTGATCTTCCATAATTTTTCGGGCCTTTGAACGGCTTTACCCCTTAAGATGCCTATAATATTGCTAAAATTGCAAAAAAAAAAACAAAGATAAATGCATCATAAAATCAAGAAATAAATGATATTAGTCCCTTAACAATATGACAAGAATTACAGAAGGGGGGGTTGAATGGAATTCTTGAAACTTTTTCTTGAATAAAAATGTTCTAACTCAAATATATATATATATATATAGTGTGAATTGATTAGCAGAATGCGGAATAAAGACTTAAGTAAATCAAAACACAAGTAATTAAAAATAAGAGTCTTTAAAAACTTTCGGGTGGATTTGAATGATTTCACCAGAGATATATATTATATATCGAGAGAACCTTGTGTGCAAAATGCTCACAGCTGCTTATAACAATGGAACAACTAAGACTACAGAGAAATGCTAAGAATTCTGCTTACAAATGTTTCTCTGATGTGTTGCTTAGTTCGATAGTTTCTTAGTTGTTACTTCTTGGTTTATATATCACCAAGATTACAAAGTAATGAGACAAGATAATAAAACAAAAATTATCTAGTCTATTACAATGCTACTTCATTACTCTATTCCAACATCTTTGAATATCTTCATAATAGCATGGAAATGGCAATGCTTCTTTGTTCTCGAAAAAACAGTTGAATAGGCTACCACATTCCATTTGCATCCACTCGACGCATGTGACTGTGTTGTCACTGTCAACAGATATTTGAATTCTTTATCCGTCGGGTTCATGATCATCCGTCGAGTTATTGATCATCCGTCGGGTTGTCTAGTTGATCATCCGTCGACTTCATTGTAGTTTATCCGTCGGGTAGCAATCTAGCACTTGACTTCATTTCATTTATGCGGAATTACAAGACATCATCTATGTACAATTAATCAACCTATTCTGCATATCTAGTTAAAGTCAACATGACTTGAATACTACTTACAGAATCTATACAATGGTGTATGCAGAAATGTGCTATAGACTTATTGTTACATAAGCTACTCACTCGATGGATAATAAGTCATCATCCATCGGGACTGTAATGAGTCATCCGTCGGGACTATAAATCTTATCCGTCGAGTGCTACATAATTTCACTAAGTAAAATCTACCAAGGTGTTTTGTTCATGAAATCATCAAGTACACAACATATACACAACAATCTCCCCCAATTTATGTCTACTGGAATTATAGCCATAAATTAAGAGATACTTGATGATAACAAAACACCCTAAAAATATAACTTTAAAAGAAAGTAGATATTACTGTAAAGTGTTTCAAATAACAAAATGTACAAAGTTTTGTTCACAGTCAAGATGCTCCTCTAGCCTGAGCAGATTTATCTAGTTCCTTGAAGATCTGGATCTCTTTCCAAGCTTTCTGTTGTTTTCCTCAATCTGATTTTGGAGCTGCCTGTGGAATTCCAGTTCATCAGATTCAGAGAGATTTAGCTTCCCTTGTATTTCTAAAAGAGTCTCATTGCTAGAGATGCTCAATTGGTCTTCTAATATGAAAAATCTTCTCACACCTTTGTCATCCATGAACTCCATCAGCCAGTAGGGCCTTAGATGCACTCTCCTCCCCGTGTAAGGGATAATTAGAGTCTTTGGAAGTGCATCTTTAGCTCTAACACTCCTTAGTTCTTCAATCTTCTTCAATACCAATCTTCTTGCGGTAATGTTGAATCCAAAGTTCTTCTTGAAGGATGAATAAACTTTAATCAATACAACTTGGCTTTCTTGAAGGATCCTGTGAAGTGGCCACTGAATCTCCTTTCCCCCTTTGTACTTGAACACTAACCTTTCAGGTAGGTTTCTGTATGCATCAATTCCTCTCACTTCATCTAGTTCATCTAGATAGAGGTTCAGATTAGAAAATTCTTTGATGTCACACAAGTACATGTAATCTTCCTTACTGACTTTAGATTGAGCTTTGACTAGAGATTTGGATTTGAGAGGTGACAACTTCACTTTCTTGACTGTTCTTGACTTTGTTCTTCTTGGCTTGCTAAGGATTGGTAGATTGAAGTCAGGAATTGGTATGTTCTCCCATTCTATTGGCTCATCCTTGGGCACAATAGGTTCACCATGAATATTCCTGTAGGGATCCACCACCCTGATATTTTCAAATACCACAGAGGGTTTTGATGCTTGAGTTGTAGATTGTGTGGATTCCTTAGGAAATTGATCTTCTAATTCCTTGTCAACAATATCCAGTTTCCTTTTAGTTCTTTTAGCCAATTCCTTGATTCTTGGAGATTTCTTCTGTTGTTCAACTTGCTTCTTTGATTCACTAACTTCAGATGGCTGAGAAGGAATTTGTTGTGATGAATTTACAGCATGTAGCTTGGCTAAGATAGCAATTTGCTCTTTCTTCTATTTAGTCTTTTTAGCATCCAGAGCAGCTTGCTTCTTTTCCTGCTTCAATCTATCCTTTTCTTCTCTCTTTGCTTGAGCAAATTGAGGATGTCCAGCCACCACACAAATTTCTTTCCCATTGTTGAAAATTTTGGCAATTCTTCTTTTTGAAGCTGAATCAGCTGGATCTTTCTAGAAAGCAATTGATCTTGACAGAAGCTTCTTTTCATCAGGCTTGGGTGTCTCATACACAGTATCCAAAGGGTTCTTCAATGATGATTTTGAGTAGTTTACCCTTGGTTTCAGAATTATTTCAGCCTTTGGAGATTTGATGCAGGAAGGCTGTCCTCTTTCCAGATAGTTGATGCTCATCTCATTCACACTAATTTGCTTGACTTGAGAGTGATGGATGGCTGACTTAACTGGCTCCTTGACAAGTTCAAAATTCTTCTGTATTTCCTCATCAATCTTCTCCCAGTTGACTAAACTCAACTTCTCTTTATCAGCTGCTCTTATGTTGGCTGCTGCTGTATTGATCAAATCTATACTATCTGTAACTGATGGCTTTGAGATAGTAATTGAAGGCATAATTACTTTACTGATTTGAATAGGAAGCCTCTCCCCCTCACTTGGTCCTTTCTCCCCCTTTTTGTTATCATCAAGTTGAGTATAGGAGGGGGTTTGAGCAGCCACTAGTTTTTGAAGTAGATCTGTCTGTTGGGCTTGATGAAGATGAATGGCAGTTAAAGATGCTTCCATGGTTGACATTCTTGTGTCCAAGGCATCTATCTTGGTTGATAGATAAGAATTTTTCCTTAATTGCTTCTTGATGTCAAGTATTGTAGTTTCTGGAAGTTTAGAATATATCCTGTCTGAAAGGGCCTTCTTCATCTCCTCAATATTACCCTTCATGGTGTTTACATCCCTAGCATGCTGGAAGCCTTGGATTTGTTAAAGTTGCAGGGAGGTTAGATGTGCCTGAAGGAGCTTCTTGGTGCTGGAATTGGTAGTGGTTTGAAGAGCAGTATTTGTCTGATTGAATAACTGGATCAGGGTTGTCTTGAGATAATGCTCATTACAGTGCTTTGAGAATGCCCATAATGGCATACCTGATCTTGAACTTAAGCCTACTTCTCCCCCTATGTCCATTGCTTCATCTTCACTATCCCCACTCCCATCAACAAAGAAATCAGCTGAACCACCAGTCTCATAATCCACATCACCAGCTGTTAGGTCACACACACTGTAGAGGGGGTGAATATAGTGTATAGCACAATCAAATCGAACTTTAATAACTCAAGTAACAGAAAATAAACTTTATTCAAAACAGTCTACTCTGTTACAGTATGGAACTGTCCTCTCTCAGTGATGAACAAATATCACGAGAGCTGCTAGGGTTATAATGAATAATCTTCTCGGTTATAATAACACTTATAGTGTAAACCCTATGTCTGTGTTTATATACTACACAGTTACAAGATAATCGCTAATTGATATAGAATATAATTCTGCTTCCTAAAATATATCAATCAGATATCTTTTCTTCCAAGTATTCTATTCTTCATAGAATTCCTTCTTCATGCATATCTCTTCTTATGTTTGTCTCGATCTTCTCTTCCTGTAAATCAGCTTCCTTCCTTATTATCTGAACGTTTCCTTCAAGTCCTGATATTATATTCTGATAAATATCTCCTGAACCTTAAGTACTGACGACTTAAGTTCTGACTTTAGTATAAGTGCTGATTTCAGTTAAGTACTAATTTGTCCTGTTTAAGTAAGATCTGAAAACTAAACATGAATTATATTAGACATGACATTATCAAATATATCTAACAATCTCCCCCAACTTGTAAATTAGCATACTATACAAGTTAACAGATATTTGATGATGTCAAAAACATTAAGTACAAATGCATGAGAATTTGACTAGATAACTACAACTTACAGTCCTTAAAGCTTTACCAACTTTAACTTCTGATAACAACTTCAGTGTGTATTCATATCAGAATTTGAGCAGTTGTAGATCTTGACTTGACTTCATCTTCTGATCTCTCTGATGTCAGGAGTTGTTCTGAGATAGTTCTTTAACAAACATCTCTCAACATATCTGAGTTCATCAATCATCCTCCTTTTAACATCTTTAAGTTCTGCAGAATCTTCACCAGTTTGAAAGATTGCAGCCCTGAGATCATTAATTTTAGCTTTCTTTATGTCCTGATCCAGTCTGATCAAATATGCCTTGTCAGACTCAAGATTGAATTCCACAGCCCTGTAACCCAGAAAGGTAGTTATAATCTTAGCAGAGTTGGGCTTCATCTCAATAATATCACCCTTGTGATCTCTGTACTTTGGAAGATATGTGCTGTCAGACTTAACAGAATAAAGCCTTTTCTGTCTCTGAATCTGATTCTTCAAATAGTTTGCAGCACTTTCTGTTATTTTGTCATTCACTTAAAGTAAGAATAATATATGTTCCAATTCTTCATAATACTTCAGTGGAATGGCATTTTCCCTTATATGATAAACCCTACCATCTGTCATGAAGTATAACAAAATGTGTTCTTTCAAGTAGGTATGGTAAACCATCTGTATAGATTCTAGTTGATTCAATCTTTCAGGAGTTGCTTCAATACCTAGTTCACTTAAGGAAGTTGGATCATTGGTTGTGTTCTGTATTTTTCTTTCATCAGCACTTCCCAGTCCAGTTTTATCTCTTGCTTCCTTTCCAGTAACCACTCTTCCTTCAAAACCACTTGCAGCAGTCTTCAAAGGTTGAGTCTGTTTGGCTTTGGTGAATCCTGGTAGGAGTATCTTTGAAGGTTTAACATGAGCAATGTCAGAGGTTTCCTTTGATTTATCTTATGACATCAAGTTAACTTGAGTTATGTCAGAGGTTACTTGCTTCTTTGAGATATCAGAACTAACTCTATCTTTACTCTGAACAACTTGAGCCATGTCAGAGGTTGTCTTAGAAATTTTTCTTGAAGTCAGAGCAAGATCAGCATCTTCAACAGTAATTTCTTCATCCACAGGAGGCACATAAACCTTGATAGGTTCACCAATTTTCTCTTTGCCCTTAGACCTTGGATCTATCTGCAATTGTGATTTATCCTTGGTTGCTTCAGGATTTGTTCTTACTTTTATCACAATGCATTTGACTTTTGGAAGTTTCTTTTTACCAACAGAAGCTTCAGATTTAGATTTGACTTTTTCTGACTTAAGTCTAGCTTCTTCTTCCATCAGACTTTCCACGTCCATTCCTGGATTCTCCTTTAGAAATAACTGTCTTGACAATTCTTCATCAAGATCCAAAAGTTCATCAGAACTTATCCTTTTACCAGTAGCAGAAGTAATTCTTTTTCCAGCATCAGAACTTGTCCTGTGACTTGTAATTTCAGCTCTTCTTGATGAGAAACTTCTACCTTGACCATGACCTCCACCCATTCCAGAGTTTCCCTGGTCATCTTTTTCATCATCCTTCCCCTTCAGTGTCTGATCAGTTTTGCATTTGGACTTAATTACTTTCTCCCTCTTTTTGGCATCAGCAGGTAAGAGAAGAGAGACAAACAATTCCACTGAGGCTTGGATTTCATCAAGTTGAGATTGCTGAGAACCTTGATTTTTCAAAATATCATCAATCTGAGATTGTTGCTTCTCTTGGGTCTTCTCAACATAAGCAACTCTGTCAAAGGTAGGTTGAAAGAAACTTTTTTTTTTCAAGTTTCTTAACTGTTTCTTGCTTGAGCAATTCTTCCTGAATTTTATGTAACTCTGCATGAGTTGTTGAATGTAGACCTTGCAGATGTCTAGTACTCAATGCAGTGACTCGAAGCTGTGTCTTGAAATCATCATTAATTAACATTTCATCAGCTTTTGCCAAGTGCTCAGCAAGAATCTTTTCAGATGGTACAAAGTTAACTGAGTTCCATTCCTTAGTCCACTCCTGTCCTCTAGGAGTTTCACTCCAAGGTACTGGTGCTTCTCCTCGTACAAACTTCTTGATGAGTTCAGATTTAAAAACAGTTTGTGGAGGTGCATGTCCTGAAGGACCAGCTTCATCAGCATCTGCATTTGGAGCAGCATCACCAGTATCATTAGCATTTGTAGCATCAGAACTTACAGAATCCGTATCTTCTGATAAAACAACAGTATGAGAAGCAATCGAGGCTTCAGCATCATCATCTAAGTACTGATCTGTTTCCAAGTTCTGATCAACAGCCATATCCTGATGCTCACCTATATTCTGATCATCAACATCTAGATGCAGAGAATGTGTAGTAGTCAATTCTGGAGTTTGAGTAGCATCAGTTGCAGGTGTTGTTGATGGATTAATTGCTGTTGGAGCTTCTAAGTAGAGAACCTCAGGCACAACCAGGTTTTGAATATCAATTTCAGCACTTGTGCCTGGGTCTACAGGAGATACAGTTTCATGTACAGGAGACATAGATGGTGTCTTTGCCTTGTCTGTATTAGCTTCCTGAGGTGGGGACAATGAATAAGGAGATGCAGTAGCTTCAGCAAATTCTGGTTCTTTTGAGATCAGAGATTCCTGATCTCCTTCCTTAGCTGCTGCTTCCTCATCATCTGAAGCTGGCCTTTTAGCTCTCTGTTTCTTGTATCTCTTTGAAGGTGGGGATTCCTTGGGAGGTTCAGCAGAAGTCATTCTTCTAAGCCTTTTGAGAAGCTTAGATCCCCCAATTCCAGAATCCTTCTGAGAAGGAATCTTCTCAGCTTCTGTAACAACAGGTTCTGATGCAGAAACCTGTTCCTCACTATCAGACTTATCTCTCAGAATAATCCTCTTTCTCTTCTGTGGTGTCTGAGGAACAGTTTTTGTCCGCTTGGGCTTAGAAGATGAAGGCTTCACAGTAGGTGCTGAGGATGAGGGTTAGTTGTCTGTGAAGGTGTGAGATATGTTTTAAGATATGTTCTGAGGGAGGGTTGAGGTATAGATGTATCTATGGTTTGTTCTGATGGTGGGTGTGGTGTTTGAGATGTGGTGGTAGGTTGTACATCAGGATAAACAGATCTATAGGTTTGAGGATCGATATTTACTAAGATCTGTTTTACAGACTGAGGAATCTGTAAAGGTCTAACCATCGTTTTCTTAAGGTCA
This sequence comes from Apium graveolens, assembly GCF_009905375.1. Lineage (NCBI taxonomy): Eukaryota > Viridiplantae > Streptophyta > Magnoliopsida > Apiales > Apiaceae > Apium > Apium graveolens. The sequence goes on along the minus strand of NC_133647.1, from coordinate 150,446,509 downwards.
GCATTTACCAAGTCATTAAAAGCTCGTTTAGCAATTTTAAAGGGTGGGTATAGGTTAGTGGTAGGTTGGGGTTCATCAGCACAACATAAATTATATATAAGCTGACAAAATCTAGCAAAGTAGACAACATTCCTATCCTCAATAAAACCTATCATAGCACTTGCAAAATCAAAATGAGTTTGGTTAATAATAGCATACCCGATGTGCTGACTCATTATAGGAATGGCATTAAAGTTATAACACTTATTCCCGAAGGGTTTAGTGATGCAGTCGAAGAAGAAGCTCCATTCTTTTCTGATGTGTGCTCGTTTCAACTGTCCAAGCTTAGCCAAACTCCTCTCATACCCCAAACTTGCCATGAGCTGCTATAGTAATGGTTCCTCCAGTGTTGAGAAAATGCAGCCTTCTGGTAAATGTAAGGCCTTGCGAACTGTTCCAGGAGTTACCACATGTTCAGAATCATCCACTTCAAAAACAATGCTGGGAGTACCATTAGCACCACCATTATCAAAATGCCCAGTCCGCCAAAACGTCAGAACTTGTTGGCTTGAAAAGACTGAAGGCTGGGTCAATGCATACCCAATTTCACTGTGTGCAAGAAGATCTTGCACAAAATGTAACTCAGACGGAGCTTCATCATGGTTTAGGACTGCAGCATAGTTGTTGGGAACGAACGTAGCTCCATCGATGATCAAATCCTTAGGTGCCATAAGAAATAATTGAAAATGAAGATTGCCTGTAAGGTGTTTGTTAAAATGTCTGTATGAAAAACCAACGTCAGGAGATGAGAGAGAGTAAAAGCAAAGAAAGAGAGATAAACTGTAAAAGTAAATAAAAGATTGTCTAATCTTCACTCTCTCTTACTTATACTTAAAAAATATAACCGTTGGACACCTGTCAGACATGCAGCAATAATGAATAGTTAATGGGCACGGGAAAACAGTAATCATTACTTATCACATGCAGTTTTTCAAGGAAAAACCGTTCCACTTACCCAGTAATCCCATTAATTGAGGTAAGTCAGTTTTAATTCAAAATTTAAACTGTTCCCACTTATTTAATTAATTTTGCTGCAAAATCAATATTCCAAAAAAAAAATTAAGTGTGAGAATGACCAAAAAAAATAAATCAAGTAAACAGGTACTGATATTTGAAAATCAGAACTTAGTTTAAAGAAAAAATTAAAAATGGTCATCACAATATGGATATATCAGGATTTAACAGTGCAGTAAAATTGCAAACATCTCAGAGACAAAATCTTGCAAAAATCAGAAATTCCATTAATATATTAAGAGAATACAATCATGAAATTTAAATTACATCAGAGCATTACAAGACTGTCCTAAGCTTCTAAACCTAACATCAACAACTTTTGTCCTTGGCTAAAAAACCGGACAAAGCTGACGATGAAGAAAAATAGGAAGAAGAAAATAAATTATTTCTTCTTCCGACTCTCTACGAAAAGAATAGCGAGTCGAATGATTCGCTCTTATTGGCGGAGAGCTTCCAGCCTTTCTTCTTCCAATCGCTCCAGATGGCGATGGTAGTCCATGTAAAAGAACAGGAGGTGTGTGAGAACCTCCTGGGGAACCGAGTCCCAAATCTCATCAGGAATGACAGTTACGTGCCATTCCTGCTGCCAATCGTCACAGCTCAACTCCATGTTGAAGGTTTCATAGTTCAAAAACATATTGTAGTTGACCAAGTTTGTGTTGGTATGAATGAAAGGAGAGTGAGTGTGTGAGAAAAGAAATGATGTGTAGGCTGATTTGAGGTGTTGGTTTATATAGGCAAGAGAATGCCAGGAGACTCAAGGAAATTTAATGCTGACAGGTAGAAATAATTCTACCTCGTCTCCCTAGACTGGGAAGAAGAAAAACAGTCATTGGAAAAGTAAAACAGGGTTTAATGCGCACAACAAACAAAAAAAATTACTGTGCATGTACGTGTTCTACTAACCCTAATTAGATTGACTGTTAATATTCCACCCAAACATATTCTGATTGAAAAGGAGACTGTTTCAGATTGTAACCACAAAAAAGCCAAGTAAAGGATCAGAATTTAATATCAGAACTTAAACTTATATCAGAACTTAACAGTCATCAGAACATGATTTCTTAACTCGAAAAATGAATGCCTATCTCTGTGATTCTTCATAAAAATTCTAATTTCGGTTCTTCAGAACTTAATCATTAGAACTTCCATCAGAACTTGTCCTCGGAATTTATGCAATCTGACACATAAACTGTTCATCTAAAACAACATTGAACGCCACAGTAATTTTCATCATTCATATGGAGTGTAAGTGTGTGCATTAAGCAAAATATCAGACAAAGAGTAAGGTCTGATTCACTTCAGTACATCTTAGAAATAAGGCATAACTAAAACTATGCTTAAAATCTGTCATTATTCTGAAGCCTACTATTGAATGAGTTCATGCATGAGTCCACCTCAACTATTTTGTGCTTATTTTATGCATCTTTTGAAATTCCATTTTACAGTGGCTTCTCAGTGTAAGTGAGTCACGACTGCTTGTCAGAATTTATGCTATTAACAGAATATTTCTCCAGTAGTCATAGAGTGTGAAAAGTCACCAAGAAAAATAATTATTTGCTTTTCTGATGCATATTACTTAATACCAGCAATGCACTTGGGTCATCCCTTCCACATTTTTACTCTAAACCTCAAAGGAATACCTGATTTTTATTTCTTTTTCATTTAATTTTTCTTTTGATGAGTGAGGTTTATCAGCACTTAGTACATTCATCAGATTTACTAACATCAGAACTTAACAGATGAGAAACATTATTCTAGTTTTTGACTTAGTAATAAGATAGACAAAGTAAACGTGACTAAGCTCAATATCAGAATTTGCTTGTGTCAATAGATTTCCACATAAATAATTACTGCTAATATGGGATCTCTAGTATGTTAAAGACTACTAGGTCAGCATCTAGCACAGTTATCCTCATAGGATTGAATAGGCACATAAACAGTCATATCACTATCAGAGTTTAGAAATACACATCAGACAACAATCAGTACTTAGGCAATTTTCAATTAAGCACAGAATACACAAAGAGAGTAATTTCTGTAAATACTGATCATAAAGTCTGATGCATCAGAACAAAACTAAGCAGATTTAGAGAAAGAACCTGAAACCATTCCAAGTTCATTTACCAATCTTGTAAAAGTAGCTTCACACAGTGGTTTTGTGAAGATATCTGCTAGTTGTTGATCTGTTGGAACAAAGTGCAATTCCACTGTACCTTCATCCACATGTTCCCTTATGAAGTGGTACCTAATGCTGATGTGCTTTGTCATTGAGTGTTGAACTAGATTACATGTCATAGCAATAACACTTTGATTATCACAGTATATAGGGATTTTAAAATATGTTAACCCATAATCCAGTAACTGATTCTTCATCCAAAGAATCTGTGCACAACAGCTGCCTGCAGCAATGTACTCTGCTTCTGCAGTTGATATGGAAATTGACTTTTGTTTCTTGCTAAACCAAGAAACCAATCTGCCTCCAAGAAATTGGCTGCTTCCACTTGTGCTTTTCCTGTCAATTTTGCAACCTGCAAAATCTGCATCTGAGTAACCTATTATTTTAAAATCTGATTCTCTGGAATACCATAATCCCAGATCAGCTGTTCCCTTAAGATATTTGAATATTCTTTTCACAGCTGTTAAGTGAGGTTCTCTTGGATCTGCTTGAAATCTTGCACAAAGACAGGTAGCATACATGATATTAGGTCTACTAGCAGTTAGATAGAGTAGAGAGCCAATCATATCTCTGTAATCAGTAATATCTACTGATTTACCAGTATCCTTATCCAATTTTGTTGCAGTGGCCATGGGAGTGGATGCACTTGAACAATCTTGCATTCCAAATTTCTTCAGCAAATTTCTGGTGTACTTGGTTTGACAAATAAAAGTGCCTTCTGCATTCTTCTTGACTTGAAGGCCCAGAAAATAGCTAAGTTCCCCCATCATACTCATTTGATATCTTGACTGCATCAGTTTGGCAAACTTCTTGCAAAGTCTGTCATTTGTAGAACCAAAGATGATATCATCAACATATATCTGAACCAGAAGTAAGTCATTTCCATGGTTGAGGTAGAACAGTGTTTTGTCTATTGTTCCTCTGTTAAATCCACTTTCCAGAAGAAACTGAGCTAAAGTCTCATACCATACTCTTGGAGCTTGCTTAAGGCCATAAAGTGCTTTATCAAGCCTGTAGACATGATTAGGATATTTGGGATCTACAAACCATGGAGGTTGTTCAACATATACTTCCTCCTCCAATTTTCCATTGAGAAAAGCACTTTTCACATCCATTTGAAAGACAGTAAACTTTTTGTGAGCAGCATAAGCCAAAAATATCCTTATGGCTTCCAATCTAGCAACTGGTGCAAACGTTTCATCATAATCAATTCCCTCATGTTGAGAATATCCTTTTGCAACCAACCTTGCCTTATTCCTCGTAATTATGCCATCACGATCAGTTTTGTTTTTGAATACCCACTTTGTACCAACAACGGATCTGTTCTTTGGCCTTGGCACTAGGGTCCAGACTTTGTTTCTTTCAAATTCATTTAACTCTTCTTGCATTGCTTGCACCCAATCAACATCTTGAAGAGCTTCTTCCACTTTCTTTGGTTCAGTCTGAGAAAGAAAAGAATTGTAAAGACATTCACTTGAAGTAGCTGTTCTAGTTCGGACACCTGCATCAGGATTTCCAATAATTAAGTCAGGTGTATGTGATTTAGTTCACTTCCTTGCAGATGGAAGGTTTTCTCTAGAACTGGATGCTTCCCCATGATCCATGCTATCTTCATCAACATTTTCTGATGCTCCCCCTGAAACTATGCTCTCTGAGTTGGATCGTTCAGAATTTATGTTCTCAGAACTATCAGAACTTGGCTTATCAGAACTTGACGAATCAGAACTTGAAGAGCCAGATGTATGTTCTGATACTTCTTGAGATGTGGTTGTATCTTGAGTATGCTCCCCCTGCATAGGTGCATCTTCCTTTGGCGTAGTCACCACAGTTTCAATAACATCAGAGTTTAATCCATCAGAGTTTGTAGTATCAGGATTTAGACTGTCAGGATTTTCAGCATCAGAATTTAAGTCTTCATTTTCAAATCTCAGCTGATCATGATCAATAAAATCTTCAATTCCAGTAATCTTCTTATCATCAAAGGAGACATTGATAGATTCCATGACCATTCTTGTTCTTAAGTTATAGACTCTGAAGGCTTTTGTGGAAAGTGGATATCTAACAAAGATTCCTTCATCAGCTTTTAGATCAAATTTTGATAGCTGTTCAGGATGAGTCTTAAGAACAAAACATTTGCATCCAAATACGTGAAAATACTTCAGATTTGGCTTCTTATTCTTTACCATCTCATATGGTGTCTTTTCTTGCTTGTTAATGAGTGTTGCATTTTGAGTAAAACAAGAAGTCTGCACAGCTTCAGCCCAGAAATAGGTTGGAAGCTTTGCTTCATCAAGCATTATACGTGCAGCTTCAATGAGAGTTCTATTCTTTCTTTCAACAACTCCATTTTTCTGTGGAGTTCCAGGAGCAGAAAATTCTTGCTTGATCCCATGGTTTTTGCAGAACCCTTCCATTATCAAATTCTTGAACTCAGTACCATTATCATTTCTTATTATTTTCACAGAGTCTTTGACCAATTTATCCAGTTTCCTGACATGATCAATCAAGATAGATGCAGTTTCACTTTTTGTGTGCAAGAAATACACCCATGTGTATCTGGTGAACTCATCCACTATGACCATAGCATATTTCTTCTTTGCAATAGACATGACATTTACTGGACCAAATAGATCAACATGTAGAAGGTGATAAGGCTCAAGAATTGATGATTCAGTCTTGCTCTTGAATGAGGATGTCCTTTGTTTAGCCTTCTGACAAGAATCACAAAGGCCATCAGGAGCAAATACTGACTTTGGCAGTCCTCTCACAAGATCTTTCTTAACTAGTTCATTTATATTGTTGAAATTTAAATGAGAGAGTTTCTTGTGCCAATTCCAGCTTTCTTCAATTGATGCTCTACTCATCAGGCAGATTGCAGAACCATCAGTACTAGTTGAAAGCTTGGCTTCATAAATGTTACCATGCCTGTATCCTTTCAGAACAACTTTGCCTGTAGATTTACTTACAACTTCACAGTGTTCTTCAAAGAAATCCACATGATAACCTCTGTCACAGATTTGACTGACACTCAGCAAATTGTGTTTACGTCCTGAGACCAGAGCTACTTCTTTAATGATGACATTTCCGAGATTGATATTGCCATATCCCAATGTTTTTCCAATGTTGCCATCTCCATAAGAAACACTTGGGCCAGCCTTCTCCACAAAGTCTGATAGAAGGGCTTTATTTCCAGTCATATGTCATGAACATCCACTGTCCAGAACTAGGATGTTTTTCCTGTTGCCCTGCAATCACAAAGACCACTAATGATTAGTTTTAAGGACCCATACTTGCTTGGATCCTTTGGCCTTATTAAGTTTGTTAACATTTGCAGCGGATTTAGCATCAGAGTTTATGTTAACATTTTTCTTATTAGAATTTACACTATCAGACTTTGAATCAGAACTTACACTAGAAGGAACAATGCTAACTTTCTTTAAAGAAGGTTTTATTTGATAATAATCATAGTACAGACTATGATATTCCTTACAAGTATAAATGGAATGCCATAAACTACCACAATGAAAAAAGGATTTTGTGGCTTATATCTAACAGACTGACTCTTAACTCTTGACTTTGAAGGTAAGGAGTTTATGTTCTTATTCTTCCTGCAAAAAGAAGCCAGATGGTTTGAACTTCCACAGTTATGACATGTTTTTCTAGGAGCATCAGGAACAGGCTTATAATCATTGCTTTTATTCACACCTTCCTTTCCATTCCTATTTTTCCTAGGTGATTTTACCTTATTTGCATTCTTAACATCTTTCATCTTATGCTTAAGCTACTTCTTTGTCATTGAGCCTACGTTTACTTCAGTTGTCTTTTCCTGTTTTAGTTTGTCAGAAGTTAATTCCTTTTTAACTTCTGATTTCTCAGTATCAGACTTTACAGCTACAAACTTAACAGGTTTTAACTTTGGCTTTTGTTTAACAGCTATAGGCTTAATATCTACAGTTCCTTTATCATTCTTATCCTCTCCATAACCTAAGCCCTCTTTCCAGTTTTCAATACTTAACAAATTCTGAGTTGTTCTTCCAGAGTTAGTCCAAGTCCTGATAATCTCTCTTTCCTTTTCTAACTCAGCTTTTAGAGATTCATTCATTTTAAGCACTTCATCTCTAACATAGAAAGCATCATCTCTATCTTTCTGAGTTTGATGGAACATGACTAACTCTTTTTCTAAATAATCATTCCTCTTTTTGCAAACAAGATTTTTAGAAGTTAATCTTTCACATGTTAAAGTTTGATCTCTATAGCTAATGAACATGGTTTTAAGATATCTTCTTAACTCATTAATATCATCAGTATGAAAGGCATAAGTAGTTTGAGGTACCTTTAAGTCAACAGCTTCAGAACTACTTTCAGCACTTGCCATATCAGCATTTGCCATCAAGGCATAATTTTCCTCACTTTCAGAATCTGAGGTATCTGTCCAGCTTTTGTTCTTTGTGACAAGAGCCTTGCCTTTGTCACTCTTCACTTTCTTGCAATCAGGAGATATGTAGCCTTTCTCACCACAGTTGTAGCATTTGACATTTGTATAATCTCCTCTGTCAGACTTTCCTCCTTTGCCCTCAGATTTTCTGAAATTCTTCTTATCAGAACTTGCACCTTTCCTAGAAAACTTCTTTCCCTTCCTGAACTTCCTGTATGCAATCTTTGTGATTCCTTTCACCATAAGAGCACACAGCTTCATCATCTCTTCATCAGCATCTGTCTCGGGCAAGCTTTCAGATTCTGAGTCATCATCACTTTCAGAACTTGATGACTCAGTATCAGACTTTGTGAAGAGAGCTTTACCCTTGCCTTTCCTTTGTTGGATTTTAATCGCAGCGGAGGCATGGTAAAACACTTTTACACATACAAAATCCAAATAAAAGCATATAAATCGTGGTAAAAACATATGGATCGATTACTAACCTTTAATAGCGATCCAAAAGCAACGATCGGAGATCCTTAGCAGCTGCTCCTCAAACGTGAAGCACTCCACCGGTATCCACCGAGAAAACGATGCTAAGGAGGAGGAGGAGGTGGAGAGAATAAGGATTTATAAAATTTTGGGGTTAGAATAAAAATAGGGTTTATAATAGTATATTTATAGGCAAAATTTTCAGCTGAAATTTTCCCATAAAATATTATTATTATTAACCCATTTATTATTCTCATTAATAATTAAAACACCTTTTAGTTATTAATCCTTTTTCTAAACACTTTAGAAATAATTCTCTCTCTTGATTTAATTTCCAAAAATTAAATTCTTAATTAATAATATTAAAAACTTTTCTTAATTAATTTATAATCAATTAAATCTCATTTAATCAATTATTAAATTTGCCAATTAATTATTTATTTCATAAATAAATAATTATCAGCCATTATTAATTAATTCCTCCACCATTAAATCATTCTCTTTTTATGGTGTGACCCTGTAGGTTCAATATTAAGCCGGTATTAGAAATAAATAATAATAAAACTATTTTATCATTATTTATATAAATTCTAATATTAAGAGAATTTATTCGACGGATGATACTCATCATCTGTCGAGTCTACATCTGTTAGCACTCCATCTACCAAATTTGGTTTTAGTTTCTCTTTGTTCTTTTTCCAGGCTGCATCACAGAAAGACTCAATTCTCTGAACTTTGGTGATTTAAGTATGGACATCTCTGGATGTTTTCCATGCCTTAATCACCTCATGTTCACCCTCGAGCTGCTTTTTTAAAATTTCTTCTTTCTTCAACGACTCAGTTAATTCCTCCTTGGCAATTTTACACTCAATTCTTAACTTTTCAAAGTCTATGAACTGAGACTCAAGCACATTATTTCTCTCACTCAAAAACAAATTGTTTTCTTTGATTCTAGCATTTTCTTTAGTAAGAGACTTAAGTGTAACACGCAAATGATATAACTCTGTAGACATGTCATTTATGGTATCATTACTCAACTTTAGATAAATGTGTAAGGTTTGTAGTAATTACCTGATTACTTGAAGAACTTGTCTTTGTCTCATTAGACTTGGCCATTATGACTAGATTAACATAGCTGACATCTTCATCTTCATCCAGACCATCTGCTGCCCAGTCATTTTCTTGTGTTATGAAAGTCCTTTCCTTCTGTTTGAGCAGTTCAAAGTATTTTTGCTTATAACAGGCTCAAACTTTTTCTTACTGGAATCAGACTTCCTACACTCACTGGCAAAGTGCCCTGCCAAGCCAAATTTGAAACATTTAAATTTTGATTTATCCACCATGTTTCTATTTGGCTTGGCTTCTCCAAAGTTCTTCTTGAACTTGAGCTTGGCAAATCTCCTGGAAATAAATGCTAGGTGTTCATCAATGTCCTCCATGTCATCTTGGCTCAAAGAATCTTCATTTTCAGCTGCAAGCCCCTTACCCTTGCTTTCACAGACCCTTGAAGTTGACTCAACAGCTTCCATCTTCACTTCCTTCTCTTTTTCCAACTCAGCAACTAGTGCAATGGATCCTCCTTTCTTCTTTCCTCTCTCCATCCTTTCATCTTGCTCTATTTCAAGCTCATAAGTTTTCAGGATGCCATACAGTCTCTCCAAAGTAAACTCCTTAGAATCTTGTGAGTTTCTTAATGAGACTGTCATTGGTTTCCATTCCTTTGGAAGAGATTTAAGGAATTTCAGATTGGAGTCTTTTGTCTGATAGACCCTTCCATGCAACTTTAGAGTATTTAGTAGTTTTTGAAGCCTACTAAAAATGTCAGTGAGAGACTCACTTTCTTCATTATAAAAATGCTCATATTGCTGAATCAAGAGCTGCATCTTATTTTCTCTAACTTGCTCAGTGCCATCACAAATGATCTGTATTGTATCTCAAACATCCTTGGCAGTTTTGCAGTTGATAATGTTGTCAAACATATCTCCATCAACTCCATTAAACAGGATATTCATGGCCTTTTTATCCTTCCTAACTTGTTCAATGTCAGGATCAGACCATTCATGCCTTGGCTTGGGGACTGATGGCTCGTTTCCTGTTGCAGCTCTCATTGAAACATGAGGGCCTCTTTCTATGCAGTCAACATAGGCCTCATCTTGAGAAAGCAAATGAAGATGCATCTTTACCTTCCAATTATGGTAATTATCTTTATCCAGAAAAGGGATCTTGACTCCAACATCCTTCTTGTTCATCTTGTTGTATTGTTTTGATCTTTAAACTCATTGTAAGTTAAGAGCTTGCTCTGATACCAATTGTTAGTCCCTTAACAATATGACAAGAATTACAGAAGGGGGGGTTGAATGAAATTCTTGAAACTTTTTCTTGAATAAAAATGTTCTAACTCAAATATATATATAGTGTGAATTGATTAGCAGAATATGGAATAAAGAATTAAGTGAATCAAAATACAAGTAATTAAAAATAAGAGTCTTTAAAAACTTTCTGGTGGATTTGAATGATTCCACCAGAGATATATATTATATATCGAGAGAACCCTGTGTGCAAAATGCTCACAGCTGCTTACAACAATGGAATAACTAAGACTACATAGAAATGCTAAGAATTCTGCTTACAAATGTTTCTTTGTTGTGTTGCTTAGTTCGATAGTTTCTTAGTTGCTACTTCTTGGTTTATATATCACCAAGATTACAAAGTAATGAGACAAGATAATAAAGCAAAAACTATCTAGTCTATTACAATGCTCCTTCATTACTCTATTCCAGCATATTTGAATATCTTCATAATAGCATGGAAATGGCAATACTTCTTTGTTCTCGAAAACCCAGTTGAATAGGCTACCACATTCCATTTGCATCCACTCGACGAATGTGACTGTGTTGTCACTGTCAACAGATATTTGAATTCTTTATCCGTCGGGTTCATGATCATCCGTCGAGTTATTGATCATCCGTCGAGTTGTCTAGTTGATCATCCGTCGACTTCGTTGTAGTTTATCCATCGGGTAGAAATCTGGCACTTGACTTCATTTCATTTATGCAGAATTACAAGACATCATCTATGTACAATTAAATAACCTATTTTGCATATCTAGTTAAAGTCAACATGACTTGAATACTACTTACATAATCTATACAATGGTGTATGCAGAAATGTGCTACAGACTTATTGTTACATAAGCTACTCACTCGATGGATAATAAGTCATCATCCGTCGGGACTGTAATGAGTCATCCGTCGGGACTATAAATCTTATACGTCGAGTGCTACATAATTTCACTAAGTAAAATCTACCAAGGTGTTTTGTTCATGAAATCATCAAGTACACAATATATACACAGCAATTGACAATTACAAAAAAAATTGAATTTTAACTTACTTGAAACTCCTCAACTCTTGCATTCAACCAAGGGGTGACGTTCTTCGATATCGGTATAAGTGTAACGCCCAAGAGGCCACTTCTCCCGAATCATAGCCAAAAGCGTTTTCTTAGCCGTATCATCTTCAATACTATATTTAAATAAAAGAAAATAATAAACATTAACAATTCACATAACAATATTGTACAATGAACTAAAAATATTAACATATAGGAATAATGTAATTTAAAAACTTTTTAACTTACTGTCCATCGGAGTTATCAATGCGATATGGCTTCAATGGTGGTTTCTCTCTATATATGCCAATCGAATGTGATCGAGGTCGCCTTCCTCGCCATTCTCGCTCCTCCGCATTTTTCATGTGCCGAGTCGGATAATTCGGGTCCGAATCCGAATCCGTCGACTCATCCCGCAAATGCACGCTAGCTTTGCCCTTACCCTTGGCATTGGCCTTGCCCTTTGTAGTACTAGTGGCTTTGGCCTTGCCCTTGGCCTTCTTCCCCTTATCCTATACAACCTCCTTCCCCTTCCCTTTCCTCGTCATTTCCAAAATAACGAGGTTAATCATCATCAACGTCAACAACCAAGCAAAAATATCCTAAAATAAACAATAAGAATATATTAGCCAATATGTATTTAAAATCACATTACATCAAAATATATTTAAAATCACATACAAAATCACATATTAACTTTTACATTTAAAATCACATAAAAAATGCATATAAAATCACATAAATCACATAAAAAAGCATATTAAATCACATTACATATGATTAACTTTGAATCACAAAAATGCATATTAAACGTATCCATTTCGAGTACGGAATGTGTTAACATCAAATTAAAGTTACAAACTAACATATATAGGCATATAAATGCATATATTTACATCAAATTAAAGTTACAAACTAACATATACTACTAGAAAAAGTAGAATAGACATCGCTTCAAAGACACCGGTTGCTTATTGCACCGATGTAAAAGGTGTTTTAGACATCGGTTTTGAGCAAGCGATGTCTTTTGTGTTTATAAACATCGGTGTTTTAGCCCAACCGATGTTAAAAGTCTGTTTTAAAAAATTTAATCAACGTGCCTTCCCCATTTCCCCCCCTTAATCAAATAATTCATTCCCTCTTAAAGATTTCCCCCTTATTTTTTGCCTTACAAAAATTCCCCCCTCTTTTCAACCAAATGTTCCCCTCTTTTTAGTTAAAAAAATTAAAAATCAAAATCAAAATTATAAAACATAAAACACAGATTGTAACATTAAAACAAAAAGTCCCCTCTCTCGTCTCTCACTCTTCTATGCTCTCATCCAGCAAATGCTGATAGCAGCTCTGAAGCTGCTGAGTTAAAGATACCTCAAACAACTTATGCTTTTCATACTGATGATATTACTGAGTTGAGAAGATATCTTAAAACCATGTTCATTAGTTATAGAGATCAAACTTTAACATGTGAAAGATTAACTTCTGAAAATCTTGCTTATAAAAAGAGGAATGATTATTTAGAAAAAAGAGTTAGTTATGTTCCATCAAACTCAGAAAGATAGAGATGATGCTTTCTATGTTAAATATGAAGTGCTTAAAATGAATGAATCTCTAAAAACTGAGTTAGAAAAGGAAAGAGAGATTATCAGGACTTGGACTAACTCTAGCAGAACAACTCAGAATTTGTTAAGTAGTGGAAACTGGAAAGAGGGCTTAGGTTATGGAGATAATAAAAATGATAAAGGAATTGTAGAAATTGAGCCTATAGTTGTTAAACAAAAACCAAAGGTAAATCCTGTTAAGTTTGTAGCTGTAAAGTCTGATATTGATAAATCAGAAGTTAAAGAGAAATTAACTTCTGACAAACCAAAACAGGATAAGCCAACTGAAGTTAACATAGGCTTAATGACAAAGAAGCAGCTTAAACATAAGCTGAAAGATGTTAAGAATGTAAACAAGGTAAAGTCACCTAGGAAAAATAGGAATGGAAAGGTAGGTGTGAATAAAAGCAATGATTATAAGCCTGTTCCTAATGCTCCTAGAAAGAAATGTTATAACTGTGGAAATTCTAACCATCTGGCTTCTTTTTGCAGGAAAAATAAGAACATAAACTCCTTACCTTCAAAATCAGGAGTTAAGAGTCAGTCTGTTAGATATAGGCCACAAAATCATTGTTTTCATTATGGTAGTTTATGGCATTCCATTTATACTTGTAAGGAATATCATAGTTTGTACTATGATTATTATCAAATAAAACCTTCTTTAAAAAAAGTTAGCATTATTTCTTCTAGTGTAAGTTCTGATGCAAAGTCTGATATTGTAAATTCTGATAAGAAAACTGTTAACATAAATTCTGATGCTAAATCCGCTGCAAATGTTAACAAACTAAATAAGGCCAAAGGATCCAAGCAAATCTGGGTCCTTAAAACTAATCATTAGTGGTCTTTATGATTGCAGGACAACAGGAAAAACATCTTAGTTCTGGACAGTGGATGTTCAGGACATATGACTGGAAATAAAGCGCTGCTATCAGACTTTGTGGAGAAAGCTGGCCCAGGTGTTTCTTATGGAGATGGCAATATGAGAAAAACTCTGGGATATGGCAATATCAATCATGGGAATGTCATTATTGAAAAAGTAGCTCTAGTCTCAGGACTTAAACACAATTTGCTGAGTGTTAGTCAAATCTGTGACAGAGGTTATCATGTGGATTTCTTTGAAGAATACTGTGAAGTTGTAAGCAAATCTACAGGAAAAGTTGTTCTAAAAGGATACAGGCATGGTAACATTTATGAAGCCAAGCTTTCAACAAGTACTGATGGTTCTGCAATCTGTCTGTTAAGTAGAGAATCAATTGAAGAAAGCTGTAATTGACACAAGAAACTCTCTCATTTAAATTTCAACAACATAAATGAACTAGTCAAGAAAGATTTTGTGTGAGGACTGCCAAAATCAGTATTTGCTCCTGATGGCCTTTGTGATTCCTGTCAAAAGGAAAAACAAAGAAAATCTTCATTCAAGAGCAAGACCGAATCTTCAATTCTTGAGCCTTATCACCTACTTCATGTTGATCTGTTTGCTCCAGTGAATTTCATGTCTATTGCAAAGAAGAAATATGCTATGGCCATAGTGGATGAGTTCACCAGATACACATGGGTGTATTTCTTGCACACAAAAAGTGAAACTGCATCTATCTTGATTGATCATGTCAAACAACTGGATAAAGTGATTAAAGACTCTGTGAAAATCATAAGAAGTGATAATGACACTGAGTTCAAGAATTTGATTATGGAAGAGTTCTGCAAAGACCAAGGAATCAAGCAGGAATTCTCTGCTCCTAGAACTCCACAGCAAAACGGAGTTGTTGAAAGAAAGAATAGAACTCTTATTGAAGCTGCACGAACTATGCTTGATGAGGCAAATTTACCAACCTATTTTTGGGCTGAAGTTGTGCAGACTGCTTGTTTTACTCAGAATGCAACACTTATCAACAAGTATGGAAAGACACCATATGAGATGGTGAAGAAAAAGAAGCCAAATCTGAAGTATTTTTATGTATTTGGATGCAAATGTTTTGTTCTTAAGACTCATCCTGAACAGCTATCCAAATTTGATCTAAAAGCCGATGAATGAATTTTTGTTGGATATCCACTTTCCACAACAGCCTTCAGAGTCTACAATTTAAGAACAAGAGTTGTCATGGAATCTATCAATGTCTCTTTTGATGATAAGAAGATTACTGGACTTGAAGATTTCAATGATCATGATCAGCTGAGATTTGAGAATGAAGTTTTAAATTCTGATTCTGTAAATCCTGATAGTCTAAAACCTGACAGTCTAAATCCTGATACTGCAAACTCTGATGGGTTAAACTCTGATGTTATTGAAACTGTGGTGACTATGCCAAAGGAAAATGCACCTGTGCAGGGGGCATATAGAAGATCCAACCACATCTCAAGAAGCATCAGAATCTAGAATAGGCTCTTCAAGTTCTGATTTATCAAGTTCTGATGAGCCAAGTTCTGATAATTCTGGAAACTCAAGTTCTGATAATTCTTGAAACTCAAATTCTGAAGGATCCAATTCAAAGAGCATAATTTCAGGGGGAGCATTAGAAAATGTTGATGGCGACAGCATGGATTATGGGAGAGCATCCAGTTCTAGAGATAACCTTCCATCTGCAAGGAAGTGGACTAAAGCACATACACCTGACTAAATTGTTGGAGATCCCGAAGCAGGTATAAGAACTAGAATAGCAACATCAAATGAATGTCTCTATCACTCTTTTCTTTCTCAGACTGAACCAAAGAAAGTGGAAGAAGCTCTTCAAGATGCTGATTGGGTGCAAGTAATGCAGGAAGAGTTAAATGAATTTGAAAGAAATAAAGTCTGGACCCTGGTGCCAAGACCAAAGAACAGATCTTTTGTTGGTACAAAGTGGGTGTTCAGAAACAAAACTGATAGTGATGGCATAATTACAAGGAATAAAGCAAGGCTGGTTACAAAAGGATATTCTCAACATGAGGGAATTGATTATGATGAAACATTTGCACCAGTTGCTAGATTGGAAGCCATAAGGATATTTTTGGCTTATGTTGCTCACAAAAAGTTTACAGTCTTTCAAATGGATGTAAAAAGTGCTTTTCTTAATGGAGAATTGGAAGAAGAAGTATATGTTGAACAACCTCCAGGTTTCGTAGATTCAAAATTACCTAATCATGTCTACAGACTTGATAAAGCACTTTATGGCCTTAAGCAAGCTCCAAGAGCATGGTATGAGACATTAGCTCAGTTTCTTATGGAAAGTGGATTTAACAGAGGGACTATTTACAAAACATTGTTCTATCTCAAACATGGAAAGGACTTACTTTTGGTGCAGATATATGTTGATGATATCATTTTTGGTTCTACAAATGACAGACTTTGTAAAAGGTTTGCCAAACTAATGCAGTTAAGATATCAAATGAGTATGATGGGAGAACTTAGCTATTTTCTGGGCCTTCAAGTCAAGCAGAATGAAGAAGGAACTTTTATTTGTCAATCTAAGTACACCAGAAATTTTTTGAAGAAATTTGGAATGCAAGATAGTTCAAGTGCATCCACTCCTATGGCCACTGCAACAAAATTGGATAAGGATACTGGTACATCTGTAGATATTACTGATTACAGAGGTATGATTGGCTCACTACTCTATGTAACTGCAAGTAGACCTGATATCATGTATGCTACCTGTCTTTGTGCAAGATTTCAAGCAGATCCAAGAGAACCTCACTTAACAGTTGTGAAAAGAATTTTCAAGTACCTTAAGGGTATAGCTGATCTGGGATTGTGGTATCCTTGAGAATCAGACTTTAAGCTAATAGGTTACTCAGATGCAGATTTTGCAGGATGCAAAATTGACAGGAAAAGCACAAGTAGAAGCTGCCAATTTCTTGGAGGCAGATTAGTTTCTTGGTTTAGCAAGAAACAAAAGTCAATTTCCACATCAACTGCAGAAGCAGAATACATTGCTGCAGGAAGCTGTTGTGCACAGATTCTTTGGATGAAAAATCAGTTACTGGATTATGAGTTAACATATTCTAAAATTCCTATTTACTGTGATAATCAAAGTGCTATTGCTATGACAAGTAATCCAGTTCAACACTCAATGATAAAGCACATCAGCATTAGGTACCACTTCATAAGGGAACATGTGGATGAAGGTACAATGGAATTGCATTTTGTTCCAACAGATCAACAACTAGCAGATATCTTCACAAAACTACTATGTGAAGCTACTTTTACAAAATTGGTAAATGAACTTGGAATGGTTTCAGGTTCTTTCTCTAAATCTGCTTAGTTTATGTTCTAATACATCAGACTTTATGATTAGTATTTACATATATTACTATCTTTGTATATTCTGTGCTTAAATTGAAATTTTCTAAATGTTGATTGTTGTCTGATGTGAATTTCTAAACTCTGATAGTGATATGAATGTTTTTGTGACTATTCAATCCAAAGAGGATAACTATGCTAGATACTAACCTAGTAGTCTTTAATATACTAATAATCACATGTTTGAAGTAATTGTTTATGTGGAAATCTTTTAACACAAGCAAATTCTGATATTGAGCTTGGTTAAAGTTTACTTTGTGTATCTTATTACTAAGTCAAAAACTAGAATAGTGCTTTTTATCTGTTAAGTTCTGATGTTAGTAAATCTGATGGATGTACCAAGTGCTGATAAGCCTCACTTATCAAAAGAAAAAGAAAAGAAAAGTAATAAATATCAGGTACTCCTTTGAGATCTAGAGAAGAAAATATGTGGAGGGGAAGACCCAAGTGCATTGCTGGTATTAAGTAATATGTATTAGAAAAGCAAAATAAAATTTTCTTGGTGACTTTTCACATTCTCTGATTACTGGAGAAATACTCTGATAATAGCATAAATTCTGATAAGCAGTTGTGACTCACTTACACTGATAAGCCACTGTAAAAAGGAATTTCAAAAGATGCATAAAATGAGCATAAAATAGTTGAGGTGGACTCATCCATGAACTCATTCTATAGTAGACTTCAGAATAATGACAAATTTTAAGCTAAGTTCTTAGTTATGCCTTAATTCTAAGATGTACTGAAGTGAATCAGACTTTACTCTTTGTCTGATATTAAGCTTAATGCACACACATACACTCCATATGAATGATGAAAATTACTGTGGTGATAAATGTTATTTTGGAAGAACAGTTTAAGTGTCAGGTGCATAATTCTGAGGACAAGTTCTGATGTACTCATATCAGTATTTGTGTGAAGAATAACAGGAATAAACATTCACTTTTCGAGTAAAGGAGCCATATTCTATAGACCTTTAAATCCTGATAAGAATCAAGTTCTGATGCTGACATGGCAGTATTTATTTACTTGGTTTATTTTTGGTCATTACTTGAACGATCATATTTTTACAGAATATTGGTTTATGTGAGATAAAGCAGTAATAATCATTTGTTTAGTGGGAACAGTTTTTTTTTAAAAAAAAACTGAACGTGAAATGTAATTAATACTTATTTACCGTGCCCATTAACTTTTGCCTTAACTGCTACATGCCTGACAGGTGTAAAGGTCTGTTCCACTTCTTATTAACTGCTATCACGTGGGGTGTCTAAGTAAAAGAGATAAAAGATTTTCAAATCTTTTATTTTCATTTTTATTATACTCTCTCTCTCTTTTCTTCTTCTCTCTCACATTTTCTGACGGTTTTCTTTACAGACATTTTCTCAAACACCTTATAGGCACTCTAACTTCTCACTTATTTCTGATGGCACCCAAGGATTTAATTGTTAATGGAGCCAAGTTTGTCCCAAATAATTATGCTGCAATCCTGACCAAGGCTGAAGCTCCATCAGATTTGCATTTTGAGCAAGATTTATTAGCTCATAGTGAGATTGGGTATGCTTTGACCCAACCTCAAACTATTTCAAGCCAACAAGTGCTGACATTTTGGAGAACTAGGATTTTTGATGATGGTGGTGCTACTGGTACTCCAAGCATTATTTTCACATCAGGAGATGTTGAGCATGTGGTTACTCCTGGAGCAGTTCGTAAAGCTCTCCACTTACTTGAAGGTTGCACATTCTCAACAGTGGAGGATCCTGTCTTACAGCAGCTCATGGCCAGTTTGGGCTATGAGAAAAGTTTGGGAAAGATGGGTCAACTGAAAAGAGAAAATATCAGAAAGGAATGGAGCTTTTTCTTTGATTGTATCACTAAGGCATTCGCCAATAAGTGCTCCAACTTTGATGCTATTCCCATCATGAGTCAACAAATCGGGTATGCCCTTATTCATCAAACTCATTTTGATTTTGCAAGTGTTGTGTTAGGTTTCATAGGGGATAGGATGACAGAGAATAGGAATGTAGTATACTTTGCTAGATTCTGTCAGCTTATATATACTTTCTGTTGTGCTGATGAACCCCAACCTACCAGTGATTTAATTCCACCCTTTAAGCTTGCAAAAAGGGCCTTTAATGATTTGTTAAATGCTGACATTAAGAAACAAGTGCAGAGACCCTTACAAATTCCTCAGTTAGTAAAATAGATTATGGTAAATGCTGATCCACAAACATACACATCTGTTTACCCTGATGTTCAACCCACCAACACATCACAGCCAACACAACAGCCATCAGAATATACCACAACTACACAAACACCTCAAACTTTTCAACCTCAACCAACTCAACCATCTATCAGGACATATTTCAAACCATCACAGTCATCTCAACCTCAAACTTCAGCACATCTTATGAAGCCTTCATCTTCAAAACCCAAGAGGACTAAGATAGTACCTCAATCTCAACAGAAGAGAATGAGAATTGTTCTGAGAGATGAGTCAGCCAATGAGGAACAGGTTCCCATATCAGAACCTGTTGTTGTAGAAGCTGAAAAGATCTCTTCTCAGAAAGATACTGAAACTGGGAGTTCTAGGCCCCTCAAAAGGCTTAGAAAGCTAAATTCTAATGATGAAGCTCCCAAATCTCTAATTCTGCAAAGAGACTTAAAAAGCAAAGAGCCAGGAGGGCTATAAGTGTATCATCACATTCTGAAGCAACTCTGGAAGAAGCAGCTAAGGAAGGGGGTCAGGAATCTCTGATCCCAACAGAACCTATAGTAATTGAATTACTTCCTACTGCTGAATCAGCTCAAAAGTCTCCTATTCAAGAACAAGGGAATATTCCAGAGCAAGTGCCTACACCTCCTGTGTCTCCTGTAACTGATCCAGTACATACTGTAGACCCAGTTACAAGTGCTATAATTGATATTCATAACTTGATTGTGCCCGAGGTTCTGTACTTGGAAGCTTCACCAACTCAACTCACTCCACCAACAATACCAATTCTAGATGTTGATTTTAATGCAGATATTCCAACCACACCAATTCTGAATCTGGATGATGAACATCAGATTTTAGGTGGGCATCAAGATTTGGCTGTTGATCAGACCTTAGTTGCAGATCAACACTTAGAGGATGATGTTGAAGCCTCTATAGCCTCACATACAGTTCTTTTATCAGAGGATGCTGATGCTGCAGGCTCTGTAAGTTCTGATGCTGATAATGCTGAACTTACTGGTGAAACTGTTGCAAATGTAGATGCTGATGCAGCTGGTCCATCAGGACATGCACCTCAATAAGCTACAAACAAAACTGATTTAATCAAGAAGTTTGTTAGAGTGGATGCATCAGTACCTTGGAGTGAAACTCCTAGAGGAAAGGAGTGAAACTCCTAGAGGAAAGGAGTGGACTAAGGAATGGAACTCGGTTAGTTTTGTTCCTACTGAAAAAATTATTGCTGATCACCTTGCCAAAGCTGATGAAATGTTGATAAATGATGATTTCAAGGCACAGCTGAGAGTTACTGTAATGAGTACTAGGCACCTTCAAGGTCAACACTCAATAACTCATGACAAGGTAAATAAAATTCAAGAATCTTTGATCCAGCAAGATATGAATATAAAATTGGAAAAGAATAAATTTTTCAAGCCAGCATTTGACAGAATTGGGTATATTGAAAAAACTCAGGAGAAGCAACAGGCTCAGATTGATGAAATTCTAAAGAATCAAGCTTCTCATCAAACTCAACTCAATGAGATCCAATCCTCAGTGGAATTGCTTGTCTCTCTTCTTTTACCTGCTGATACCAAAACGGGGGAGAAAGTAATTAAGTCCAAATACAAATCTACTCAATCACTGAAAGGTAAAGATGATGGAAATGATGACCAGGGAAACTGTGGAATGGGTAGAGGTCATGGTCAAGGTAAAGGATCTTTATCAAAGACAACTGAAATTTCTACACAAAGAACAAGTTCTGATACTGGGAGAAGAATAAGTTCTGATACTGGTAAAAGGATAAGTTCTACTGAAAATCTGGAACTTGATGAAGAAATTTCAAGGAGATTATTTCTTAAAGAAAATCCTGGAATGGACTTTGAAAGTCTAAAGGAAGAAGAAGCTAGACTTAAAGCAGAAAAAGTCAACTCCAAATCTAAAGCTTCTGTTGTTGAAAAGAAACTTCCAAAACTTAAGGGTATTGTGATTAAGGAAAGGGCAAATTATGAGGCAACCAAATCCAAACCACAAGTGGAGATAGATCCAAGATCCAAGGGCAAAGAAAAAGTTGATGAACCTGTAAAAGTATATGTGCCAGTCATGGATGAAGAAATATCTGATGAAGATGCTAGTCTTACTCTGACGAAAAGGAAGATTTCTCAAACAACCTCTGACATGGCTCAAGTTGTTCAGAGTCAAGATGTAGTAAGTTCTGATATGACAGTGAAGCAAGCAACCTCTGACATAGCTCAAGTTGGCTTGATATCAGAAGATAAGAAAAAAAAACCTCTGACATTGCTCATGTTAAACCTTCAAAGGTGCTACTACCAGGATTCACCAAAGCTCAACAGACTCAACCTTTGAAGACTACATCAAGTGGTTTTGAAGCAAGAGTTGTTATAGGAAAGGAAGCAAGAAACAAATCTGGATTGGGTAGTTCAAAAGAGAAGAGAGTAAGCAATACTACCAATGATCCAACTTCCTTAAGTGAATCAGGTGTAGGAGCAACTCCTGAGAGATTGAATCAACTTGAATCTGTACAAATGGTTTACCATTCTGTTTTGAAAGAAGATATCATGTTATACTTTATGATAGATGGGAGGGTATTCCAGATCAGAGAGAATGCAATTTTATTGAAGTATTTTGAAGAACTGGAACATGTTCTATTTCTGCTTCAAGTTAAAAACAGATCAACAGATGGTGCTGCAGGGTGTTTAAAGTCAAATATTCAAAGACAGAAGAAGCTTTACTTTGTAAAGTCTGACAGCCCATATTGTCCCAAGTACAGATCTCACAGTGGAGAAATTGTTAAAATGAAGCCTAATACTGCTAAAATCATCACTACATTTTCTAGTATTAAGGGACTTGAATTTAATCTTGAGTCTGATAAAGCCTATATCATCAGACTAGATCAAGATATAAGGAAAGCTAAAATAAAT
The DNA here is from genome assembly GCF_009905375.1 of Apium graveolens. NCBI lineage: Eukaryota > Viridiplantae > Streptophyta > Magnoliopsida > Apiales > Apiaceae > Apium > Apium graveolens. Next base: position 150,423,956 of record NC_133647.1, on the reverse strand, counting down.
GATCTCTGGGCTGCTATCTTTCAAACTGGTGAAGATACAATTGAATTGAAGAATGCTAAAAGGAGGATGATCAATGAACTTGAATATGCTGAGAGATGTTTGTTGAAGAACTATCTTAGAACAACTCCAGACATCAAAGAGATCAGCAATTGAAGCCAAGTCAAAGATCTACAACTGTTTAAATTCTGAAGTGTATACAGACTGAAGCTGTTATTAGACCTTGAGGATGGTAAAGCTACAAGGACTGTACGTTGTAGTTATCTAGTCAAATTCTCATGCATTTGTACTTAATGTTTTTGACATCATCAAATATCTGTTAAACTTGTATATTATGCTAATTTACAAGTTAGGGGAGATTGTTAGATATATTTGTGATATCATGTCTAATATGATTTGTGTTTAGTTTTCAGATCTTACTTAACAGGACAAATCAGTACTTAACTGGAAATCAGTACTTATACTGAAGTCAGGACTTAAGATATTAGAACTTTAGTTGTCAGAACTTAAGTTATCAGGAGATAATATCAGGACTTAAGGAGACATTCAGATAAGGAAGGCGGTTGACTGAAAGGAAAGAAGATCAAGGCAAACATAAGAAGAGATATGCATGGAGAAGAATTCTATAAGGAATAGAATACTTAGAAGAAAAGATAACTGATTGATATATATTAGGAAACAGAATTGTATTCGATATCAGTTAGAAGATTATCTTGTAACTGTGTAGTATATAAACACAGACATAGGGTTTACACTATATGTGTTATCATAATCGAGTTTATTATTTATTGTAACCCTAACAGCTCTCGTGATAATTTGTTCATCACTGAGAGAGGACAGTTCTTTGTAACAGAGTTTATTGTGTTGAATAAAATCTGTTTTCTGTTATTTGAGTTCTTATATTCGATTTGATTGTAATAAACACTATATTCAACCCCCTTCTACAGTATGTGTGACCTAACATGTTATTGTTGCCACGACCTAGATGTTCTTAACTTTCTTCCTTTCCTAGAGAAATATGTTCTTAATGGTGGTTTTTTTATGTAATATATTGATTACAATTGATCAGTGCTTATCGAAGCATGATGTTAGGGGACTGATAATGTGAATACCATTCTTTTTATAGTAAGTACCTTATATCAATATTCTAATTTTTCAGATACATTGATTATTTATTTCTGGGTGATTATGTTGATCGAGGACAGCACAGCTTGGAGACTATCACTCTACTCCGTGCATTAAAGGCAAGTTTCTATCATGACAATTCTAATGCTTCATTTCATTTTGCAGTGCCTCCCTCATTTAATGGTTTTAGCTCTTTGATATACTATTCAGATTGAGTATCCTGAGAATGTTCACTTAATACGTGGGAATCATGAGGCTGCGGATATTAATGCACTCTTTGGTTTCCGTCTTGAATACATCGAGAGAATGGTATGATGTGTAAGTCCTGTAAGATATCATTTTTCTAAAGTACTTTCAAGTGCACTGATGGTTAATGAATTTTCAGGGAGAAAATGATGGAATCTGAGCATGGACACGGTTCAATCAGATTTTTAACTATCTTCCCCTTGCGACCCTTATTGAGAAGAAGATCATCCGCATGCATTGAGGTATAGGGAGGTCAATACATACAGTGAACAGATAGAGAAACTAAAAAGGCCCATAACCATGGATGCTGGATCTCTGGTCTTTATGGATTTGTTGTGGTACGTGTTTTAGTTCGTCTTCTTTCGAATTTGTTTGAGTGCTTTCTGTACAATTTTATCATTTTGCAGGTCTGATCCCACAGAAAATGATAGTGTAGAAGGTTTGAGACCCAATGCCAGAGGACCTGGCCTCATTACGTTTGGGGTATGTGTGTTGTTAATATGTTATTTCCTTATTTCTTGCAACTACAGAACACAGTGGTTCATTAAATATCTCTATTTGTACAATAGTTTGATGTATGGTTGAAGTGCCGGATGCCAATTAGTTATATACTAAAATAATTTCTTTTTAAAATTCAAAGAATAAAAAAATTTAAAGACCTAATTATTGTATGAATTTGATAGAAAAGGCAGTGAAGACGTGCAAATTGAAATATCGAGTGGTTGAGAAAACCCAGGACACCATTGTTTCAAAATGACTTCAAACAATTAGGTCTTCATCCCAGACAAGTCAAGTTCTGGTTTCAAAATTGTCGTACCCAGATTAAGGTTCCTATGCTTTTCAATTTCTCCTCCTTTTGTTTTCATATCCAATGTGATCAATCTGTTTGTATAATATATGTTCTAATTAATAGTTTAGGATGTCAAGATTCATTAATGCTTATTTACATGCATACTTCATCTGTTTGTACTAAGTGAATATCGAATTTCACTTGGTTTTTCAGTTTGTTTTCTTGCTAATGAATAGATTTTGCAATTTAAGCAATACACTTGACACTTGACCATTTTAATATATGTTATGCGAAGTAAGATTGCTTCCTTTAAACAATTTAACCTTATGTCTGTACAAAATGTACTCCACTGACTATACTTGTTTAAGCATTGATGAAAGACATCTTAGGAATATTTGACTAAAGGATTTATCTTAATCCATGTCAAAACCTTCTCTAAGTTCAGGGACAATGAAACTTTCCCCTATTATCTGCAAGTAGTCGTGCAAAACATAACATATATTAAGAAAGTATTACTACTTTGTATCAGTCTGTACAAATATTTGTTATCATAAAAAACTGCTAAGACCTTATTGAGGATAAACGTGTATTTCTGTCCAACATTCAGGATGACAATCACTTGGACTGTCTAGTTTCTAAGATTAAAATTGTTCAACTGCCCTTGAATGTAAGACTAATATTCTTTAGGTGATAAATTATTTTCTAATATCTATATGTTTTAAATCTAAACTTCAGTTTTATAATTATTATGTCAGGCTGCCATGGATACTAAGTTGGCTACCATTGCTATATGTGACTACTTCTACGACATGCTGTACTTTGTCCCCTTCTCCATTTTTTTGAAGCCACCACAAGGTAATCAACAGAGTTACACGTCCATCCTTTATGGTATGCTCACTGCTCAACGGCTTGCACTAGCTACAAAGGATGTTGCAACACTCAAGAAGATGAATGCAACAGTTGGGTATTGCGGAGAGTCATTTCACAAATCATACATGATCAATGCCTTGGGTTTCGACTCTGCAAATATCAAGAAGTACACATCAACGCATGACTATGCAAAAGCCCTCAAAATTGGAGAAATAGATGGCATCTCTCTTGAGTTTGCTTCTGCTAAAGTCTTTCTTGCTCAGTACTTGTATTACAATCTAAAAACACCTTTATTTTGGTTGCATTACTCAGATTATAGCTAGTAATTAGAAAAGATTATGGATGAATGTATAGTAGTGATATTTGGTGGTTCAAATTTGTTTTTTTCGCAATTTTTTAGCATTCGTATTTCTAAATTTTGCATGAATAAAATAGGTGATCATACATCATTTTATATAGAAAATTTAACACTATTAACATCAGCTATAAAATAAAAAACTGATGTTTGTCAAACCTTAATACATCAATTTTTTAAACATTGACATCAGTCGCACCAAACAAAATCGATGTTAAATATTACAAGAAAAAAAAACTTAAAACAAAAAACCGATGTTATAAGCTTTCTATACATCGGTTTATGACCAATAGATATCAGTTTAAAGTAAAGAACCGATGAGAAAAGATACTTTTACATCAGTTTTAATTTAAAACCGTTGTTACTGGTATTAGTAACATCAGCTTAATAGGTAAATTGAAATATTATGCTTAACTCATATATGTTTAAATTGATAAATCTATCATTATATGATAATATATGAAGATTAGATGTGCATGAGAAATCCAACATCTTTAAAAATTGATGTTATAGTATTCTTTAACATAGTTTTAAAACCGATGTTAAATGGGGGGTCTTTAACATCTCCCACGAAGACATCGGATTTTTTTGTTCATAGACATCGGTTTTTAGCCGATGTCTATTCCACTTTTTCTAGTAGTGATATAAGTGCAATTATCCATTTCGAGTACTTTTAAGTGTTAACGAGAGCAAACCCCTAAAAATTAACCCTAAAAATACATTTATACTTCTAAAAAGAGTAAACAAATCGACGAAACACCCAAAAATTATGAAATCAACCTATATTCAACAAATTGACATAATCGATGAATGTTTTACATACAAAACTTTACATAAAAACTGAAAAATCAATGAAGTTTGATTTGAAGTGAAACACATCAATTTAAGTGAGAATAATACTTTAACAAACACAAAAAACATATAATTAACTTTGAATCATATATATAAACACAAAAAATACATACACATCCACACATATATGCAATCGAGTAAAAAAGTGCTTAATCGTAAGAAAATCTTACATCGAGAGTGAAACCGGAGGCAATGAGAGATGATTTGGGGCTCCTTCGTGAATTAAACGCCATTGAATCGAAGCTTTTTAGTGAATTAAGTCGGTTTTGAGTGTAATAGAGAGATAGAGAGAATAGAGAGAATAGATAGATAGAGAAAGAAAGAGAGAAAAGAAAAAAGTGAACCATTTTTTTTATTTATAACAAACTTAAAACCGACCGCCTGGTCGGTCGGTTTTATCCTTGAACCCTGTGCAGCATGCAAAACGACGTCGTTTTGCTAAAGGCGGGGTTTTTAATTTTTCACCAAAAAAAACCCGTATTTTTTAGGTGGTCGGTTATGATCCAAAGTGGTCGGTTTTATACAGTTTATTTTTTAATTATTTTTTAATTTTGGGGTTTAGGGTTTAGGGGTTAAAACCCCTAAATTTAAAAAAATCTTATAAAAACATGATTATTATTATTTAAATAGCCTAATTTTTGGTACATTTGCTCGTTTTTACCGCGTCGTTCCATCCGTACGGTTCGATCGTGTGTATTTCATAATTTTTATTTTTTATTAACTATTTCACTTTTTTAATCAAAATTGCTAATTTTCTTATAAAAACATATTTGTGATCGTTTAAATGTGCTAATTTTTTGTGCATTAACATACTTACTGAAATAATTATATTCCATATGATTTTGATTATAATATTTTTTAAATAGCCTAATTTTTGGTACATTTGTTCATTTTCACCGCATCAGTCCATCTATACGGTTAGGTCATTTGTATTTTATATTTTTCATTTTTTTTAATTTTTAAGTTTTAATTTTTTAATTAGATTTGCTAATTTACTTATAAAAACGTAATGGCACTCGTTAAAATGTGCTAATTTTTTGTGCATAAGCATATTTTTACATGAATTTAACATCCGTACGGTTCGATCGTTAAAAATACCATTTAAAATCTTACTTTTCACATCGAATTCAATTTTTTTAAAATTTTTGATTAAATTTATTAATTTACTTATAAAAACGTAATGGTACTCGTTCAAAAGTGCTAATTTTTTGTGCATAAGCATATTTTGACATGAAGTTGACATCCGTACGGTTCGATCGTTGAAAATAAGTATTAAAATGTACTTTGACCAAGACTACTAAAACCGACCGAGGTCAAATGTGCAAAGTGGTCGGTTTTATTTCAGAAGCCAAGTTAGATATATTTGATAATGTCATGGCTAATATAATTTATGTTTAGATTTTAGATCTTACTTAACAGGACAAATCAGTACTTAACTGTTGATCAGTACTTATACTGGAAGTCAGGACTTAAGGATATCAGTACTTATATTATCAGGAGATAATTATCAGAAGTTAGATATCAGAACTTAAGTGCTGAAGGACGATCAGATAAGGACAGTAGCTGATTAAAGGAAAGAAGATCGAGATAAATATAAGAAGAGATATGCATGAAGAAGGAGTTCCGAGAAGAATGGAATACTTGGATGAAAAGATATCTGATTGATATATTTTAGGAAGCAGAATTATATTCCATATCAATTAGCGATTATCTTGTAACTGTGTAGTATATAAACACAGACATAGGGTTTACACTATAAGTGTTATCATATTCGAGAAGATTATTTATTGTAACCCTAGCAGCTCTCGTGATATTTGTTCATCACTGAGAGGCAACAGTTCCACACTGTAACAGAATTTATTGTTTCAATAAAGTTTGTTTTCTGTTACTTAATATCGATTTGATTGTATTATACACTGTATTCACCCCCCTCTACAGTGTGTGTGACCTAACAAGTGGTATCAGAGCCTATCTGTTAACACACATACAGTTAAAGATCCAAACACAATCATGTCGGACACAGAAACTCCAACTAAGCCTACCAAAACTGAGGAACCACCAAAGACACAAATTCAGAGTCGGTATGAGACCATCAGAGTTCCTATACTGAGACCATCTGAATATCCCATATGGAAGGTAAGGATAACCATGTTCCTGGAAGCAACAGATCCAGAATACCTTGATAAAATCAAGGAAGGGCCTCACAAACCAACCAAGCTCGCTGTTGCAGTTGCAGGTGAAGCAGCAAAGACCGTACCAAAGGAGAAGAGTGATTATACTGCTGAAGATATAACATCAATTGCTAAGGATGCTAAGGTACGACACTTACTGCATAGTGCCATTGATAATGTAATGTCAAACAGGGTAATCAACTGCAAGACTGCTAAGGAGATATGGGATGCTCTGGAAACAAGGTGTCAGGGAACTGACACAATTAAGAAGAACAGGAAGACAATACTCACTCAAGAGTATGAACATTTTGACTCAAGGACTAATGAGTCATTGAATGATTTATATGATAGATTTGTCAAACTTTTGAATGATTTGTCATTGGTTGATAAAGAGTATGATCTTGAAGATTCAAACCTTAAATTCCTGTTAGCTCTTCCTGAATGCTGGGATTTGAAGGCAACGACAATAAGAGACAACTACAATCTTGATGAAACAACTCTTGATGAAATCTATGGAATGCTCAAGACTCATGAGCTTGAGATGGAACAAAGAAGCAAGAGGAAAGGAGGGAAGTCAAGGACAGTTGCTCTTAAGGCTGAAGAAGAATCCCCCAAAACAGCTTCCTCAAGGAAAGACAAGGGTAAAGCTCTTGTCATAAAGTCTGAAACTGAGTCATCAAGTTCTGAAAGTGATGATGACTCAGATTCTGAAAGCTTGCCTGAGACTGATGCTGATGAGGAGATGATGAAGCTGTGTGCTCTTATGGTGAAAGGAATCACAAAGATTGCATACAGGAAGTTCAGGAAGGGAAAGAAGTTTTCCAGGAAAGGCATAAGTTCTGACAAGAAGAATTTCAGAAGATCTGAAAGCAGAGGAGGAAAGTCTGACAGAGGAGATTATACCAATGTTAAATGCTATAACTGTGGTGAGAAAGGCCACATATCTCCTGATTGCAAGAAGGCAAAGGGTGACAAAGGCAAGGCTCTTGTCACAAAGCAGAAATGCTGGACAGACACCTCAGAATCTGAAAGTGAGGAGAACTATGCATTGATGGCAAATGCTGATAAAGAAAGTGCTGAGAGCAGTTCTGAAGCTGCTGATACAAAGATATCTCAGACTACTTATGCTTTTCATACTGATGATATTAATGAGTTGAGAAGATATCTTAAAACCATATTTGTTAGTTATAGAGATCAAACTTTAACATGTGAAAGATTAACTTCTGAAAATCTTGCTTTTAAGAAAAGAAATAATTTCTTAGAAAAAGAGTTAGTCATGTTCCATCAAACTCAGAAGGATGGAGATGATGCTTTTTATGTTAGGGATGAAGTACTAAAAATGAATGAATCTCTAAAAACTGAGTTAGAAAAGGAAAGAGAGATTATCAGGACTTGGACTAACTCTGGCAAAACAACTCAAAATTTGCTAAGTAGTGGAAACTGGAAAGAAGGCTTAGGTTATGGAGAAGATAAGAATGATAAAGGAACTGAAGAGATTAAGCCTGTTGTTAAGCAAAAGCCAAAGTTAAAACCTGTTAAGTTTGTAACTGTAAAGTCTGAAAATGAGAAATCAGAAGTTAAAGAGGAATCAACTTCTGACAAACTAAAACAGGAAAAGACAGCTGAAGTGAACATAGGCTTAATGACAAAGAAGCAGCTTAAGCATAAGCTGAAAGATGTCAAGAATGCAAACAAGGTAAAATCACCTAGGAAAAATAGGAATGGAAAGGAAGGTGTGAATAAAAGCAATGATTATAAACCTGTTCCTGATGCTCCTAGGAAAACATGTCATAACTGTGGAAGTTCTAACCATCTGGTTTCTTTTTGCAGGAAGAATAAGAATATTAACTCCTTACCTTCAAAATCAGGAGTTAAGAGTCAGTCTGTTAGAAACAAACCCCAAAATCCTTGTTTTCATTGTGGTAGTTTATGGCATTCCATTTATACTTGTAAGGAATATCATAGTTTGTACTTTGATTATTATCAAATAAAACCTTCTTTGAAGAAAGTTTCCATTGTTCCTTCTAGTGTAAATTCTGATTCAAAGTCTGATAGTGTAAGTTCTGATAAGAAAATTGTTCACATAAACTCTGATGCTAAATCCGCTGCAAATGTTAACAAACTTAATAAGGCCAAAGGATCCAAGCAAGTCTGGGTCCTTAAAATTAATAATTAGTGGTCTTTGTGATTGCAGGGCAACATGAAAAATATTCTAGTTCTGGACAGTGGATGTTCAGGACATATGACTGGAAATAAGGCCCTGCTATCAGACTTTGTGGAGAAAGCTGGCCCAAGTGTTTCTTATGGAGATGGCAACATTGGAAAAACATTGGGATATGGAAATATCAATCTTGGAAATGTCATAATTAAAGAAGTAGCTCTGGTCTCAGGACTTAAACACAATCTGCTGAGTATAAGTCAAATATGTGACAGAGGTTATCATGTTAATTTCTTTGAAGAACACTGTGAAATTGTGAGTAAATCTAAAGGCAAAGTTGTTTTGAAAGGATACAGGCGTGGTAACATTTATGAAGCTAAGCTTTCAACAAGTACTGATGGTTCTGAAATCTGTCTGATGAGTAGAGCATCAATTGAAGAAAGCTGGAATTGGCACAAGAAACTCTCTCATTTAAATTTCAACAATATAAATGAACTGGTCAAGAAAAATCTTGTGAGAGGACTGCCAAAGTCAGTATTTGCTCCTGATGGCCTTTGTGATTCCTGTCAGAAGGCCAAACAAAGAAAATCTTCATTCAAGAGCAAGACTGAATCATCAATTCTTGATCCATATCATCTACTACAAGTTGATCTATTTGGTCCAGTGAATGTCATGTCTATTGCAAAGAAGAAATATGCATTAGTCATAGTGGATGAGTTCACCAGATACACATGGGTGTATTTCTTGCACACAAAAAGTGAAACTACATCTATCTTGATTGATCATGTCAAACATTTGGATAAATTGGTCAAAGATTCTGTGAAAATTTTAAGGAGTGATAATGGCACTGAGTTCAAGAATTTGATAATGGAAGAGTTCTGCAAAAACCATGGAATAAAGCAGGAATTTTCTGCTCCTGGAACTCCACAGCAAAATGGAGTCGTTGAAAGGAAGAATAGAACTCTCATTGAAGCTGCACAAACAATGCTTGAAGAAGCAAAGCTTCCAACCTATTTCTGGGCTGAAGCTGTGCAGACTGCTTGTTTTACTCAAAATGCAACACTCATTAACAAGCATGGAAAAACACCATATGAGATGGTGAAGAAAAAGAAGCCAAATCTGAAATACTTTCATGTATTTGGATGCAAGTGTTTTGTTCTCAAGACTCATCCTGAACAGCTATCCAAGTTTGATCTAAAAGCTGATGAAGGAATCTTTGTTGGATATCCACTTTCCACAAAAGCCTTCAGAGTCTATAATTTGAGAACAAAAGTGGTCATGGAATCTATCAATGTCTCTTTTGATGACAAGAAGATTACTGGTCTTGAAGATTTCATTGACCATGATCAGTTGAGATTTGGAAATGAAGACTCAAATTCTGATACTGAAAATCCTGACAGTCTAAGTCCTGATACTGTAAACTCTGATGGATTAAACTCTGATGTTATTGAAACTGTGGTGACTATGTCAAAGGAAGATGCACCTATGCAGGGGGAGCATACTCAAGATCCTACCACATCTCAAGAAACATCAGAACATACATCTGGCTCTTCAAGTTCTGATTCGTCAAGTTCTGATAAGCCAAGTTCTGATAGTGCTGAAAATCTAAATACTGATGAATCCAACTCAGAGAGCATAGTTTCAGGGGGAGTATCAGATAATGAAAATGAAGACGGCATGGATCATGGGGGAGCTTCCAGTTCTAGAGAAAACCTTCCATCTGCAAGGAAGTGGACAAAATCACATACACCTGATTTGATAATTAGAAATCCTGATGCAGGTGTCAGAACTAGAACAGGTACTTCAAATGAATGTCTCTACAATTCTTTTCTCTCTCAGACTGAGCCAAAGAAAGTGGAAGAAGCTCTTCAAGATGCTGATTGGGTGCAAGCAATGCAGGAAGAGTTAAATGAATTTGAAAGAAACAAAGTCTGGACCCTAATGCCAAGACCAAAGAATAGATCTGTTGTTGGTACAAAGTGGGTATTCAGAAACAAAACTGACAGTGATGGCATAATTACAAGGAATAAGGCAAGGCTGGTTGCAAAAGGATATTCTCAACAAGAGGGAATTGATTATGATGAAACATTTGCACCAGTTGCTAGGTTAGAAGCCATAAGGATATTTTTGGCTTATGCTGCTCACAAAAAGTTTACTGTCTTTCAAATGGATGTGAAAAGTGCTTTTCTCAATGGAGAATTGGAGGAGGAGGTATATGTTGAACAACCTCCAGGCTTTGTAGATTCCAAACATCCAGATTATGTCTACAGGATTGATAAAGCACTTTATGGACTTAAGCAAGCTCCTAGAGCATGGTATGAGACTTTAGCTCAGTTTCTTCTGGAAAGTGGATTCAACAGAGGAACAATAGACAAAACACTGTTCTACCTCAACCATGGAAAGGACTTACTTCTGGTCCAGATTTAAGTTGATGATATCATTTTTGGGTCTACAAATGACAAACTTTGCAAGAAGTTTGCCAAACTAATACAGTCAAGATATCAGATGAGTATGATGGTGGAACTTAGCTATTTTATGGGCCTTCAAGTCAAGCAGAATGAAGAAGGCACTTTTATTTGTCAAACCAAGTACACCAGAAACTTGCTGAAGAAATTTGGAATGCAAGATTGTTCAAGTGCATCCACTCCCATGGCCACTGCAACAAAAGTGGATAAGGATACTGGTAAATCAGTAGATATTACTGACTACAGAGGTATGATTGGCTCTCTACTCTATCTAACTGCTAGTAGGCCTGATATCATGTATGCTACCTGTCTTTGTGCAAGATTTCAAGCAGATCCAAGAGAACCTCACTTAACAGCTGTGAAAAGAATCTTTAAGTATCTTAAAGGAACAGCTGATCTGGGATTGTGGTATCCTAGAGAATCAGATTTTAAACTAATAGGTTACTCAGATGCAGATTTTGCAGGTTGCAAAATTGACAGGAAAAGCACAAGTGGAAGCTGCCAATTTCTTGGAGGCAGATTGGTTTCTTGGTTCAGCAAGAAACAAAAGTCAATTTCCACATCAACTGCAGAAGCAAATTCTTTGGATGAAGAATCAGTTACTGGATTATGGGTTAACATATTTCAAAATCCCTATTTACTGTGATAATCAAAGTGATATTGCTATGACAGGTAATCCAGTTCAACACTTTATGACAAAGCACATCAGCATCAGGTACCACTTCATAAGGGAACATGTGGATGAAGGTACAGTGGAATTGCACTTTGTTCCAACAGATCAACAACTAGCAGATATCTTCACAAAACCACTGTGTGAAGCCACTTTTACAAGATTGGTAAATGAACTTGGAATGATTTCAGGTTCTTTCTCTAAATCTTCTTAGTATTGTTCTGTATTATCAGACTTTATGATCAGTACTTACCGAATTTAATCTCTTTCTGTGATTACTTGCTAAATGTTTTTAAGTACTGACTGTTGTCTGATATATGTTTCTAAACTCTGATAAGTGATTTGTCTGTCTAAGTAACAATTCAATCCTATGAGGATAACTGTGCTAGATACTGACTTAGTAGTCTTCAATAAACAAATGATCCCATGTAAGAAGTAATTAATTCTGTGGAAATTTTATGACACAAGCAAATTCTGATAATTGAGCTTAGTTGAGTTTACTTTGTTTATCTTATTACTAAGTCACAAATTAGAATAATGCTACTCATCTGTTAAGTTCTGATACTAGTAAAACTGCTGAATGTACTAAGTGCTGATAAACCTCACTTATAAAAAGAAAAAAGGATCAAAGAATAAAAATCAGGTACTCCTTTGATATCTAGAGCAAAAATGTGGAAGGGAAGACCCAAGTGCATTGCTGGTATTAAGTAAATATGCATTAGAAAAGCAAAATATTTTTTTGGTGACTTTTCACACTCTATGATTACTGGAGAAATACTCTGATAATAGCATAAATTCTGATAAGCAGTCATGACTCACTTACACTGAGAAGCCACTGTAAAATAGAATTTAAAAAGATGCATAAAATTAGCACAAAACAGTTGAGGTGGACTCAAGCATGAACTCATTCATCAGTAGGTTTCAGGATAATGACAGCTCTTTAGCAAAATTTTAGTTATGCCTTATTTCTAAGATATACTGAAGTGAATCAGACTTTACTCTTTGTCTGCTATTTAGCTTGATGCACACACTAATCACTCCATCTGAATGATGAAAATTACTATGGTGGTCTATGTTGTTTTAGATAAACAGTCATTGTGTCATTTTGCACTAACTCTTAGGACAAGTTCTGGTTGCATATTATGACGATTAAGTTCTGAAGAGTATAACTCAGCACTTGTATGAAGATTTACTAAGATAGGCATTCCTTTTTCGAGTTAAGAAATTATGTTCTGATGACTGTTAGTTCTGAAATAAGTCTAAGTTCTAATATTACAGTCTAAATTCTTTGCTTGACTTATCTGTGGATAAAATTTGATAACAATCTCGGTACAATCTAGAACATGTGAAGTGGAAGATTAATAGTCACTATGGTTAGGATTAATGGTACTCGTACTTGAACAGTCAACTTTTACTTGTGTCTCGTGCGCATTAAACCATGTTTTCTCTTTCCAATGAATGTTATTCTTTTTCCAAGTCTGGGGAGACGAGGTAGAATTAATTCTACCTGTTAGCATTAAAAACCTTTGTGTCTCCTGGCATTCTCTTGCCTATATAAACAGCCTCTTCACATCAGCCTTCCCATCAAATTCTTTCTCACAAACTTACCTTCATACTTTTTCTTTCAAAAACACAATGGTCAGATACAACATGTTTTTGAACTACCAAAACTTCAATATGGAGCTAAACTGTGCCGACTGGCAGCAGGAATGGCACGTCACGGCCATTCCTAAGGAGATATGGGACTCTGTCCCACAGGAGGTACTGACCCACCTCCTGTTCTTCTATATGGACTACCATCGCCATCTAGAGTGATTGGAGGAAGAAAGGTTGGAAGCTCTCCGCCAGCAAGAGCGAATCATCCGACTCACCATTCTGTTTGTCGAGAGTAGGAAGAAGAAATGATTTAATCTCGTCTTCTTCCTGTTTTTCTTCATCATCAGCTTTGTCAGGCTTCTTAGCTAGGACTAAAGCTGTTGATGTTAGGTTTTGTAGCTTAGGGAAATCTTGTATAAGTACTGATGTAATTTCCATTTCATGAATGTATTCTCTTGATATATTAATGAAATCTGTCTTTATTTCAAGATTTTGTCTCTAAGTTATTTTGTAATGCATTGATAAATCCTGATTGATATTCTGATGACCCTATAAATTCTGTTTTAATTTAAGTTCTGACTTTCCTTTATCAGTACTTACTCATTTGATTTATCTTGGTCATTTTAACTTGATTTCTTTTCAGAATATTAATGATGTAGTGAAAAATAATTAAATCAGTGGGAACGGTTTCAATTTTGGATTAAAACTGTTTCACCTTGATTAATGGAATATCTGGGTAAATTGAACAGTTTTTCCTTGAAAACAGGCAAGTGTGCAAGTAATGATTCCTGTTTTCTCGCGCTCAGTAACTATCCGTTATTACTGCATGTCTGACAGGTGTCCAACGGTAACATTTTTTTTAGAGTATAAGTATGACAGAGAAAGGATTTCTTTAATCTTTTATTTCCTTCATACTTTTTCTCTATACTTGCTTTTACTCTCTCTTTCTCTCACGTTGGTTTTTCATACAGACATTTTATCAAACACCTAACAGGCACTTTTAAATCTCAATTTTTCACATGGCACCTAAGGATTTAATCATTGATGGAGCTAAGTTTGTTCCAAACAACTATGCTGCAATTCTTGATCATGCTGAAGCTCCATCTGAATTGCATTTTGTGCAAGATCTTCTTGCACACAGTGAGATTGGGTATGCACTAACCAAGCCTTCAGTCTTTTCGAGCCAACAAGTTCTGACGTTTTGGCGGACTGGGCATTTTGATGATGGTGGTAAACATGGCACTCCCAGTATTGTTTTCGAAGTGGGTGATTCATCTTATTTAGTCACTCCTGGTATAATACGCAAAGCTCTACATCTCCCAGAAGGTTGTACTTTTTCAATTCCAGAAGAATCAGCTCTTCAGGAGTTAATGGCAAATTTGGGGTATGAACGGAGTTTGGCAAAACTTGGGCAGTTGAAACGGGCTCATATCAGAAGAGAATGGAGCTTCTTCTTCGACTGCATCACCAAAGCTTTTGGGAACAAATGTTCGAATTTTGATGTTATCCCAATTCTGAGTCAGAACATAGGGTATGCTATTATCCATCAAACTCATTTTGATTTTGCAACTGGAATAATTGGTTTTATTGGGGATAGGATGATAGAGGATAGGAATGTTGTCTATTTTGCTAGATTCTGTCAACTTATATATACTTTTTGTACTGATGAACCTCAATTAATAAGTTCCTCAACCCCACCTTTTATAGTTGCAAAACAATACTTTAATGACCTGGTAAATGCTGATACTAAGAAATCAGTGGTTAGACCATTACAGATTCCTCAGTCTGTAAAGCAGATCTTAGTAAATGTTGATCCTCATACTTATAGATCTGTTTACTCTGATGTCCAACCAACTACAAACACCCAAAAACCATCATCCTCAGCACCTACCACTCATTCTACTCAACCTACGCTCAGGACATATCTCAAATCCTATCTCTCCACTTCACAGACTGAACAACCCTCAGCCTCAGCACCTACTGTGAAGCCTTCTTCCTCCAAGCCAAAGAGGACAAAAACTGTTCCTCAAACACCTCAAAAGAGAAGGAGGATTACCTTGAGAGATGAATCTGATACTGAGGAACAGGTTCCTTCTTCAGAACCTGTTGTAAGTGAAGCTGAGAAAAAGACTTCTCAGAAGGATTCTGGAATTGGGGGATCTAGGCTTCTCAAAAGGCTTAGAAGAATGACAGTTCCTAAAACTCCCAAGGAATCCAAATCAACAAAGAGATACCAGAAACAGAGGGCAAAAAGGCCAGTTTCAGATGATGAAGAGGAAGCAGCTAAGGAAGGGGATCAGGAATCTCTGATCTCACAATACAAGGAATTTGCTCCAGTCACTTCTTCTCTATCAACTCCATCTAAGGAAGCTGCTACTGAAAAGGCCAACACACCATCTGTGTCTCCTGTTCAAAAGTCTGTATCTCCTGTTGATCCAGGCCTAAGTGCTGAAATTGATATTCAGAATATGATTGTGCCTGACATACTTTTCTTAGAAGCTCCACCAGCAACTAATCCTTCTACAACACCTGTTTTTGATGTTGTTCAAACTCCAGAGTTATCAACAACATCTTCTCTGAATCATGATGCTGATAATCAGACTTTAGGTGAGCATCAAGATTTGGCTGTTGATCATAACTTAGAACAAGATCAGCAATTAGAGGATGCTGAAGCCTCTACTGCTACTCACACTGTTGTCTTATCAGAAGATATTGATTCTTTAAGTTCTGATGCTGCAAATGCTGGAGATACTGGTGATGCTGCTCCAACTGCAGATGCTGATACAGCAGGTCCTTCAGGACATGCTCCTCAACAGACTATTCTAAAGTCTGAACTGGTTAAGAAGTTTGTTACCGGAGAAGCACCAGTACCTTGGAGTGAAACTCCTGTAGGTCAGGAGTGGACTAAGGAATGGAACTCAGTTTCCTGTGTTCCAACTGAAAAGCATCTTGCTGAGCACTTGACTAAAGCTGATGCAATGTTAAATTCTGATGATTTCAAAACCCAGCTTAGAGTCACTGCATTGAGTACTAAACATCTACAAGGTCTTCATTCAACTACTCATGCAGAGCTCCACAAGATTCAGGAGAACTTTATCAAACAGGAACAATTTTGGAAAATTGATAAGAAAAAGTTCTTCCAACCTACCATTGACAGGATTGCTTATATTGAGAAGACTCAAGATTATCAACAAGCTCAGATTGATGAAATTCTGAAAAATCAAGCTTCTCAGCAATCACAATTAACTGAAATCCAATCCTCGGTGGAATTGCTTATCTCTCTTCTACTACCTGCTGATGCCAAAAAGGGGGAGAAAGTAATTAAGTCCAAATGCAAGACTGACAAGACACTGACAGGAAAGGATAATGAAAAAGATGATCAAGGAAACTCTGGAATGGGTAGAGGTCATAGTCAAGGTAGAGGATTCACATCAAGACAAGCTAGTCACAGGACAAGTTCTGATACTGGGAACAGAATAAGTTCTGCTACTGGTAAAAGGATAAGTTCTGATGAACTTTTAGATCTTGATGAGGAAATGTCAAGACAATTATTTCTTCAGGAAAATCCAGGAATGGACTTGGAGAGTTTAATGAAAGAAGAAGCCAGGCTTAAATCAGGGAAAGTCACATCTAAATTTGAAGCTTCTAGTAAAAAGCCACTTCCAAAACTCAAAGGCATTGTGATCAAAGAAAGGACACTTACTGAAGCAACATTGGCTAGATCACAACCGCAGATAGATCCAAGATCCAAGGGTAAAGAAAAAGTTGGTGAACCTATCAAGGTTTATGTGCCTCCTGAGGATGAAGAAATTACTGATGAAAATGATAATCTTGCTCTGACTTCAAGAAAAGTTCTTAAAACAACCTCTGACATGGCTCAAGTTGTTCAGAGTCAAGAAATTGTAAGTTCTGATATTTAGAAGAAGCAAGTAACCTCTGACATAGCTCAAGTTAACTTGATATCAGAAGATAGACCAAAGACACTCCTACCAGGATTCACTAAAGCAAAACAGACTCAACCTTTGAAGACTATTGCAAGTGGTTTTAAAGCAAGAGTAGTTACTGGAAAGGAAGCAAGAGATAAAACTGGATTGGGAAGTGCTGATGAAAGGAGAATACATAACACTACCAATGATCCAACTTCCTTGAGTGAACCAGGTATTGGAGCAACTCCTGAGAGATTGAATCAACTGGAATCTGTACAGATGGTTTACCATACCTACTTAAAAGAATACATCATGTTGTATTTCATGACAGATGGTAGGGTTTATCATATAAGACAAAATGCCATTCCATTGAAGTATTTTGAAGAATTGGAGCATGTACTTTTCTTACTTCAAGTGGATGACAGAATAACAGGGACTGCTGCAAACTATTTAAAAGAACAGATTCAGAGACAGAAAAGGCTTTATTCTGTTATGTCTGACAGCACATATGTTCCAAAGTACAGAGATCACAATGGTGATATTGTTGATATGAAACCTAATACTGCACAGATCAGAACATATCTTGGTATTAAGGGACTTGAATTCAATCTGGAGTCTGACAAAGCCTATGTCATAAGACTAGATCAGGAGTTGAGAAAAGCAAAGATCAATGATCTCAGAGCTGCAATCTTTCAAACTGGTGAAGATACTGCAGAGCTTAAAGATGCCAAAAGGAGAATGATTGATGAACTCAGATATGCTGAGAAATGTTTGTTGAAGAACTATCTCAGAACAACTCCTGACATCAGAGAGATCAGATGATGAAGCCAAGTCGAAGATCTACAACTGCTTAAATTCTGATATTTGTACAGACTGAAGTTGTTATTAGAAGTTAAATATTGGTAAAGCTTTAAGGACTGTAAGTTGTAGTTATCTAGTCTAATTCTCATGCATTTGTACTTAATATTTTTGACATCATCAAATATCTGTTAAACTTGTATATTATGCTAATTTACAAGTTGGGGGATATTGTTAGATATATTTGATAATGTCATGGCTAATATAATTTATGTTTAGATTTCAGATCTTACTTAACAGGATAAATCAGTACTTAACTGTTGATCAGTACTTATACTGGAAGTCAGGACTTAAATATATCAGTACTTATATTATCAGGAGATAATCATCAGAAGTTAGATATCAGAACTTAAGTGTTGAAGGACGATCAGATAAGGATAGTAGCTGATTAAAGGAAAGAAGATCGAGATAAACATAAGAAGAGATATGCATGAAGAAGGAGATCCGTGAATAATGGAATACTTGGATGAAAAGATATCTGATTGACATATTTTAGGAAGCAGAATTATATTCCATATCAATTAGCGATTATCTTGTAACTATGTAGTATATAAACACAGATATAGGGTTTACACTATAAGTGTTATCATATTCGAGAAGATTATTTATTGTAACCCTAGCAGCTCTCGTGATATTTGTTCATCACTGAGAGGTAACAGTTCCACACTGTAACAGAATTTATTATTTCAATAAAGTTTGTTTTCTGTTACTTAATATCGATTTGATTGTATTATACACTGTATTCACCCCCCTCTACAGTGTGTGTGACCTAACAAGCCAATTTAATTATTATAACCGACCACCTTAAAACCGACCACCCCTTTAAGGAGACAGTCGGTTTTATCAAGAAGGTGGTCGGTTTTAGGCAAGGAGATGGTCGGTTTTCTGGGAAATATTATGGTTAAATATTATGATTTTTTGGCCCTAACCGGACGTAAACGCATAAAAAATTTAGCATTAAAACCAAAAATTCACAAACCCATTAAAAATTTACAATAACTTATAAATAAAGTATCCTAATCATTACAAAATTTACTAAAAATCATCTTTAAAATACAAATGACGTTATTCAAAATTGTCAAAACCATCATCATCTTCGTCATCATCATCATTCTCATTGTCACCTTCACTTATTTCTTCTTCTCCTTCATTTTCATCTTCGTCATCCTTCAAATCGTCTTCTTCTTCTTCTTCACGCCGAATAAACGGTATTTGTCCATATTGTGCAAAATCGACAAAGAGGGAAAACGAGGTCGATGCATTAGATCTATCTTCCTGAAAAGCGTACTCTATATTATTTTGCGCAACGATAGATTCATCAATTGAGCGACTTTTAGATTTGACCATCGTATATATTTTCGCTTTTGGATCCAATACACTAGGAGCATAATATACTTGTGAGGCTTTACTAGCTAAAATAAAAATCTCATTTGACTTCAATCTTGAAATCATATCAATTGTAATCACACGATTCTTATCAATCCTCACACCATTACCAACATTATCAAACCATGTACATTTGAACAAATATACATGATTGCATTCTTGATAAATAAGTCTAATAATTTCTTGTTGTTGACCATAATAATCAAGATTATTTCCGTGCAAATTTCCTTTAACAACAATACCGATACCGGATGCAGATTTTGTTTAAAATTTATATCGAATTAAATTGACAAGTCTCAAAAGTCATAACTTTTAATACCGGCCCTTCAAGTAAGTCCCTAAAACGAGGTCCTTCCACCTCATCTTTATCAACCTAAAAATAATTCAAATCGATGAGACGTTGTAATTATAAGAATTTTAAAAAAAATCATGCAAATTAAAAATAGATAAATACCTTTTATTTAAACCAAGTTTTAAATCAACTTTTGACAATACGATCTAAATCTTGAGGTGTTGTTTCCGGGCGTTGTCGCATAACACGATCTTGGTACTTCCTAAAATATAAAAAAAATTAACAAAAATCTTGCATGTGTCATTAACAAAAATTATTACGCATATTTTTTAAAGTAAGATTTTGGTACCTAAGATAAGGTTGAACTTCTGTAGAGTTTAAAAGAACATATTCTTCCACTAACTCTCGTTCATCATCACTCATGTATCGTGTTCCTTCCTTTCCAATAGATTGAATTGGATATTTGAACACTTCTAAATTCTCGAAATTTTGCACATCAAACAAAACCTCGTTATGATGAACCTTATTATGGATCGTGTCAGAGGCAAAATAAAAGGAATGTTAGGTCACACACACTGTAGAAGGGGGTTGAATACAGTGTATAGCACAATCAAATGGAATTCTAATAACACAAGTAACAGAAAACAGACTTTATTCAAAGCAATAAACTCTGTTACAATATGGAACTGTACTCTCTCAGTGATGAACAAATATCACGAGAGCTTCTAGGGTTATAATGAATAATATTCTCGATAATGATAACACTTATAGTGTAAACCCTATGTCTGTGTTTATATACTACACAGTTACAAGATAATCGCTAATTGATATGGAATATAATTCTGCTTCCTAAAATATATCAATCAGATATCTTTTCTTCCAAGTATTCTATTCTTCATAGAATTCCTTCTTCATGCATATCTCTTCTTAAATTTGTCTCAATCTTCTCTTTCTTCAATCAGCCGCCTCCCTTATCTGAACGTTTCCTTTAAGTCCTGATATTATCTTTTGATAAATATCTCCTGAACTTTAAGTACTGATGACTTAAGTTCTGACTTGAGTATAAGTGTTGATTTCAGTTAAGTACTAATTTGTCCTGTTTAAATAAGATCTGAAAACTAAACATAAATCATATGAGTCATGACATTATCAAATATATCTAACAATATCCCTCAACTTGTAAATTAGCATAATATACAAGTTTAACAAATATTTGATGATGTCAAAAATATTAAGTAAAAATGCATGAGAATTTGACTAGATAACTACAACTTACAGTCCTTAAAGCTTTACCAACTTTAACTTCTGATAACAACTTCAGTCTGTATTCATATCAGAATTTGAGCAGTTATAGATCTTGACTTGGCTTCACTTTCTGATCTCTCTGATGTCAGGAGTTGTTCTGAGATAGTTCTTTAACAAACATCTCTCGGCATATCTGAGTTCATCAATCATCCTCCTTTTAGCATGTTTAAGCTCTGCAGAATCTTCACCAGTTTGGAAGATAACTGCCCTGAGATAATTAATTCTAGCTTTCCTTATGTCCTGATCCAGTCTGATCAAATATGCCTTGTCAGACTCAAGATTGAATTCTACAGCCTTATAACCCATAAAGGTAGTTATAATCTTAGCAGAGTTAGGCTTCATCTCAACAATATCACCCTTGTGATCTCTGTACTTTGGAAGATATGTGTTGTCAGACTTTACAGAATAAAGCCTTTTCTGTCTCTGAATTTGAGTCTTCAAATAGTTTGTAGCACTTTCTGTTATTCTGTCATTCACTTGAAGTAAAAATAAAACATGTTCCAGTTCTTCAAAATACTTCAGTGGAATGGCATTTTCCCTTATGTGGTAAACCCTACCATCTGTCATGAAGTATAACAAGATGTGTTCTTTCAAGTAGGTATGGTAAACCATCTGTACAGATTCTAGTTGATTCAATCTTTCAGGAGTTGCTCCAACACCTGGTTCACTTAAGGAAGTTGGATCATTGGTTGTGTTTTGTACACTTCTTTCATCAGCACTACCCAATCCATATTTATCTCTTGTTTCCTTTCCAGTAACCACTCTTGCTTTAAAACCACTTGCTGCAGTCTTCAAAGGTTGAGTCTGTTTGGCTTTGGTGAATCCTGGTAGGAGTAACTTTGAGGATTTAACATGAACAATGTCAGAGGTTTCCTTTGATTTATCTTCTGATATCAAGTCAACTTGAGCTATGTCAGAGGTTACTTGCTTCTTTTTAATATCAGAACTAACTAAATCTTGACTCTGAACAACTTGAGCCATCTCAGAGGTTGTCTTAGAAATGTTTCTTGAAGTCAGAGTAAGATCAGCATCTTCAACAAAAAATTCTTCATCCACAGGAGGCACATAAACCTTTATAGGTTCACCAACTTTTTCTTTGCCCTTGGACCTTGGATCTATCTGCAATTGTGATTTGGCCTTGGTTGCCTCAATATTTCTCCTTTCTTTTATCATAATGCCTTTGGCCTTTGGAAGTTTCTTTTTACCAACAGAAGCTTCAGATTTAGAGTTAACTTTTTCTAACTTAAGTCTAGCTTCTTCTTCCAATAGACTCTCAAAGTCCATTCTTGGATTTTCCTTCAGAAATAACTGTCTTGAAATTTCTTCATCAAGATCCAAAAGTTCATCAGAACTTATCCTTTTACCAGTATCAGAAGTAATTCTTTTTCCAGTATCAGAACTTGTTCTATGACCTGTAGTTTCAGCTCTTCTTGATGAAAGACCTCTACCTTGACTATGACCTCCACCCATTCCAGATTTTTCCTGGTCATCTTTTTCAGCATCCTTCCCCTTCAGTGTCTTAACAGTTTTGCATTTGGACTTAAGTACTTTCTCCCCCTTTTTGGCATCAGCAGGTAAAAGAAGAGAGACAAGAAATTCCACTGAGGATTGGATCTCATCGATTTGAGATTGCTAAGAAGTTTGATTTTTCAAAATTTCATCAATCTGAGACTGTTGCTTCTCTTGGGTCTTCTCAATGTAAGAAACTCTGTCAAAGGTAGGTTGGAAGAAAGTTTTCTTGTCAATTTTCTTAGTCATTTCTTGTTTGTGCAATTCTTCCTGAATCTTATGCACCTCTGCATGAGTTGTTGAATGTAGACCTTGAAGATGTCTAGTACTCAATGCAGTAACTCGAAGCTGTGTCTTGAAATCATCATTAATTAGCATCTCATCAGCTTTTGCCAAGTGCTCAGCAAGAATCGATTGAGAAGGAACAAAAGTAGTTGTGTTCCACTCCTTAGTCCACTCCTTTCCTCTAGGAGTTTCACTCCAAGGTACTGGTGCTTCCCCTGTAACAAACTTCTTGACTATTTCACTTTTGTGAACAGTTTGTTGAGGTGCATGTCCTGATGGACCAGCCGCAGTAGCATCTTCATTTATAGCAGCATCACCAGTAGTATCAGCATTTGCAGCATCAGAACTTACAGAGTCAGCATCTTCTGATAAAAGAACAGTATAAGAAGCAATTGAGGCTTCAACATCATCCTCTAAGTGTTAATCTGCTTCCAAGTTTTGATCAACAACCATAGTCTGATGCTCACCTATTATCTGATCATCAACATCTAGATGCAAAGAAGGTGTTGTAGACAATTCTGGAGTTTCATTAGCATTAGTAATTGGTGTTGTTGATGGATTAATTGGAGCTGTTGGAGCTTCTAAGTAGAGAACCTCAAGCATAACCAGGTTGTGAATATCAATTTCAGCACTTGTGCCTGGGTCTACAGTAGATACTGGTTCATGTACAGGAGACACATGTGGTGTAGATGCTTTATCTGTAGCAGTAGCTTCAGCAAATTCTGGCTCTTGTGAGATCAGAGATTCCTGATCTCCTTCCTTAGCTGCTGCTTCCTCATCATCTAAAACTGGCCTGTGAGCTCTCTGTTTCTTTCTTTTCTTTGAAGATGGAGATTCCTTGGGAGTTTTAGCATAAGACATTCTTCTAATCCTTTTGAGAAGCTTAGATCCCCCAATTCCAGTATCCTTCTGAGAAGGGACCTTCTCAGCTTCTGTAACAACAGGTTCTGATGCAGGAACCTGTTCCTCACTGTCTGACTCATCTCTCAGAACAATCCTCCTTCTCTTCTGTAGTGTCTGAGGTACAGTCTTTGTCCTCTTGGGCTTGGAAGATGAAGGCTTCACAGTATGTGATGATGATGAAGGTTGAGTTATCTGTGAAGGTTTGAGATGTGGTTTGATAGAGGGTTGGGTAGGTTGAGGTGTATGTGAGGTATGTTCTGATGGTTGCTGTGGTGTCTGGGATGTGCTGGTGGGTTGAATATCAGGGTAAACAGATCTGTAAGTGTGAGGATCAGCATTTACCAGGATCTATTTTACAGACTGAGGTATCTGTAAGGGTGTAACCACCTTTTTCTTAAGGTCAACATTTACCAAGTCATTAAACGCCCGTTTTACAAGTTTAAAGGGTGGAAATAAAGAACTGGTTGGTTGAGGTTCATTAGCACAACAAAAAGTATATATAAGCTGACAGAATCTAGCAAAGTATACTACAACCTATCCTCTGTCATCCTATCCCCTATAGAGCCTAACACAGCACTTGCAAAATCAAAATGAGTTTGGTGAATAATAGCATACCCGATGTGCTGACTCATAATAGGAATGGCATCAAAGTTGGAACACTTATTGTCGAATGCTTTAGTGATGCAGTCGAAGAAAAAACTCCATTCCTTTCTGATATGTGCTCTTTTCAACTGTCCAAGCTTGGCCAAACTCTTCTCATACCCCAAATTGGCCATGAGCTGCTGTAGAACGGGTTCCTCCGGTGTTGAGAAAATGCAGCCTTCTAGTAAGTGTAGAGCTTTACGAACTGCTCCAAGAGTTACCACATGCTCAACATCATTTACTTCGAAAATAATGCTTGGAGTACCAGTAGCACCACCATTATCAAAATGCCCAGTCCACCAGAACGTCAGGACTTGTTGGCTGGAAATGACTTGAGGCTGGGTTAATGCATACCCAATCTCACTGTGTGCTAGAAGATCTTGCACAAAGTGCAAATCAGATGGAGCTTCATCATGGTTTAAGATTGCAGCATAGTTGTTGGGTACAAACTTGGCTCCATCTATAATCAAATCCTTAGCTGCCATGAGAAAAAGTGAGAAATAAGATTGCCTGTAAGGTGTTTGATAAAATGTCTGTAAGAAAAAAAATGTCAGGAGATGAGAGAGAATAGAAGTAAAGAAAGAGAGATAAAGTGTGAAAGTAAATAAAAGATTTTACAATCGTCTCTCTCTTTCACTTATACACGGTAGAAAAAGTAACCGTTGGACACCTGTCAGACATGCAGCAATAAAGAATAATTATTGGGCACGGGAAAACAGTAATCATTACTTATCACATGCAGTTTTTCAAGAAAAAACCGTTCCACTTACCAAGTAATCCCATTAATTAAGGTATTTCAGTTTTAATTTAAAATTTAAACTGTTCCCACTTAAATCAGAATTTAATATCAGAACTTAGACTTATATCAGAACTTAACAGTCATCAGAACATGATTCCTTAACTCGAAAAATGAATGCCTATTTCTGTAATTCTTCACACAAATTCTGATTTCGGTTCTTCAGAACTTAAACATCAGAACTTCCATCATAACTTGTCCTCAGAATTTATGCAATATGACACATAAACTGTTCATCTAAAACAACATTGATCACCACCATAATTTTCATCATTCATATGGAGTGTAAGTGTGTGCATTAAGCTAAATATCAGACAAAGAGTAAAGTTTGATTCACTTCAGTACATCTTAGAAATAAGGCATAACTAAGAACTTTACTTAAAATCTGTCATTATTCTGAAGCCTACTATTGAATGAGTTCATGCATGAGTCCACCTCAACTGTTTTGTGCTTATTTTATGCATCTTTTGAAATTCCATTTTACAGTGGCTTCTCAGTGTAAGTGAGTCACGACTGCTTATCAGAATTTATGCTATTATTAGAGTATTTCTCCAGTAATCATAGAGTGTGAAAAGTCACCAAGAAAAATAATTATTTGCTTTTCTGATGCATATTACTTAATACCAGCAATGCACTTGGGTCGTCCCTTCCATATTTTTACTCTAGATCTCAAAGGAGTACCTGATTTTTATTCCTTGTTCTTTTCCTTTTTCTTTTGATAAGTGAGGTTTATCAGCACTTAGTACATTCAGCAGATTTACTAACATCAGAACTTAACAGATGAGAAGAATTATTCTAGTTTTTGACTTAGTAATAAGATAGACAAAGTAAACTTAACTAAGCTCAATATCAGAATTTGCTTGTGTCAATAGATTTCCACATAAATAATTACTTCTAACATGGGATCTTTAGTATATTAAAGACTACTAGGTCAACATCTAGCACAGTTATCCTCATAGGATTGAATAGTCACAGAAACAGTCATATCACTATCAGAGTTTAGAAATTCAAATCAGACAACAATCAGTACTTAAGCAATTTTCAATTAAGCACAGAATACACAAAGATAGTAATATCTGTAAATACTGATCATAAAGTCTGATGCAGCAGAACAAAAGCTAAGCAGATTTAAAGAAAGAACCTGAAACCATTCCAAGTTCATTAACCAATCTTGTAAAAGTAGCTTCACACAGTGGTTTTGTGAAGATATCTGCTAGTTGTTGATCTGTTGGAACAAAGTGAAATTCCACTGTACCTTCATCCATAAATTCCCTTATGAAGTGGTACCTAATGCTGATGTGCTTTGTCATTGAGTGTTGAACTGGATTACCTGTCATAGCAATAGCACTTTGATTATCACAGTAAATAGGGATTTTAAAATATGTTAACCCATAATCCAATAACTGGTTCTTCATCCAAAGAATTTGTGCACAACAGCTTCCTGCAGCAATGTACTCTACTTCTGCAGTTGATGTGGAAATGGACTGTTGTTTCTTGCTAAACCAAGAAACCAATCTGCCTCGAAGAAATTGGCAGCTTCCACTTGTGCTTTTCCTGTCAATTTTGCAACCTGCAAAATCTGCATCTGAGTAACCAATTAGTTTAGAATCTGATTCTCTGGGATACCATAATCCCAGATCAGCTATTCCCTTAAGATACTTGAAGATTCTTTTCAAAGCTGTTAAGTGAGGTTCTCTTGGATCTGCTTGAAATCTTGCACAAAGACAGGTAGCATACATGATATCAGGTCTACTAGCAGTTAGATAGAGTAAAGATCCAATCATACCTCTGTAATCAGTAATATCTACTGATTTACCAGTATCCTTATCCAATTTTGTTGCAGTGGTCATGGGAGTGGATGCACTTGAACAATCTTGCATTCCAAATTTCTTCAGCAAGTTTCTGGTGTACTTGGTTTGACAAATGAAGGTGCCTTCTTTATTCTGCTTGACTTGAAGGCCCAGAAAATAGATGAGTTCCCCCATCATACTCATTTGATATCTTCACTACATCAGTTTGGCAAACTTTTTGCAAAGTCTGTCATTTGTAGAACCAAAGATGATATCATCAACATATATCTGAACCAGAAGTAAGTCCTTTCCAAGGTTGAGGTAGAACAGTATATTGTCTATTGTTCCTCTGTTAAATCCACTTTCCAGAAGAAACTGAGCTAAAGTCTCATACCATACTCTTGGAGCTTGCTTAAAGCCATAAAGTGCTTTATCAAGCCTGTAGACATGATTTGGATATTTAGGATCTACAAAGCCTGGAGGTTGTTCAACATACACTTCCTCTTCCAATTCTCCATTGAGAAAAGCACTTTTCACATCCATTTGAAAGACAGTAAACTTTTTGTTAGCAGCATAAGCCAAAAATATCCTTATGGCTTCCAATCTAGCAACTGGTGCAAATGTTTCATCATAATCAATTCCCTCCTGTTGAGAATATCCTTTTGCAACCAACCTTGCTTTATTCCTTTTAATTATGCCATCACTATCAGTTTTGTTTCTGAATACCCACTTTGTACCAACAACAGATCTGTTCTTTGGTCTTGGAACTAGGGTCCAGACTTTGTTTCTTTCAAATTCATTTAACTCTTCCTGCATTGCTTGCACCCAATCAGCATCTTGAAGAGCTTCTTCCACTTTCTTTGGTTCAGTCTGAGAGAGAAAGGAATTATAAAGACATTCGTTTGAAGTAGTTGTTCTAGTTCTTACACCTGCATCAGGATTTCCAATAATTAAATCAGGTGTATGTGATTTAGTCCACTTCCTTGCAGATGGAAGGTTTTCTCTAGAACTGGATGCTCCCTCATGATCCATGCCATCTTCATCAACATCTTCTGATGCTCCCCCTGAAACTATGCTCTCTGAGTTGGATCCTTCAGTATTTAAGTTTTCAGAGCTATCAAAACTTGACTTATCAGAACTTGATGAATCAGAACTTGAAGATCCAGTTGTATGTTCTGATGCTTCTTGAGATGTGGTTGTATCTTCAGTATGCTCCCCCTGCACAGGTGCATCCTCTTTTGACGTAGTCACAACAGTTTCAATGACATCAGAGTTTAATCCATCAGAGTTTGCAGTATCAGGACTTAGACTGTCAGGGTTTTCAGTATCAGAATTTAATTCTTTATTTTCGAATCTCAGCTGACCATGATCATTGAAATCTTCAAGTCCAGTAATCTTCTTATCATCAAAAGAGACATTGATAGATTCCATGACCACCCTTGTTCTCAAGTTGTAGACTCTGAAGGCTTTTATGGAAAGTGGATATCCAACAAAGATTCCTTTATCAGCTTTTAGATCAAATTTGGATAGCTGTTCAGGGTGAGTCTTAAGAACAAAACACTTGCATCCAAATACATGAAAATACTTCAGATTTGGCTTCCTTTTCTTCACCATCTCATATGGTGTCTTTCCATGCTTGTTAATGAGTGTTGCATTCTGAGTAAAACAAGTAGTCTGCACAGCTTCAGCCCCAAAATAGGTTGGTAGCTTTGCTTCATCAAGCATAGTTCGTGCAGCTTCAATGAGAGTTCTATTATTTCTTTCAACAACTCCATTTTGCTGTGGAGTTCCAGGAGCAGAAAATTCCTACTTGATTCCATGGTCTTTGTAGAACTCTTCCATTGTAAAATTCTTGAACTCAGTGCCATTATCACTTCTTATTATTTTCACAGAGTCTTTAACCAATTTATCCAGTTGCTTGACATGATCAATCAAGATAGATGCAGTTTCACTTTTTGTGTGCAAGAAATACACCCATGTGTATCTGGTGAACTCATCCACTATGACCATAGCATATTTCTTCTTTGCAATAGACATGACATTTACTGGACCAAATAGATCAACATGTAGTAGGTGATAAGGTTCAAGAATTGATGATTCAGTCTTGCTCTTGAATGAAGATTTCCTTTGTTTAGCCTTTTGACAAGAATCACAAAGGACATCAGGAGCAAATACTGACTTTGGCAGTCCTCTCACAAGATCTTTCTTGACTAATTCATTTATATTATTGAAGTTTAAATGAGAGAGTTTCTTGTGCCAGTTCCAGCTTTCTTCAATTGATGCTCTACTCATCAGACAGATTGCAGAACCGTCAGTACTTGTTGAAAGCTTGGCTTCATAAATGTTACCATGCTTGTATCCTTTCAGAAAAACTTTGCCTGTAGATTTGCTTACAATTTCACAGTGTTCTTCAAAAAAATCAACATGATAACCTCTGTCACAGATTTGACTAACACTCAGCAGATTGTGTTTAAGTCCTGAGACCAGAGCTACTTCTTTAATGATGACATTCCCAAGATTGATATTGCCATATCCCAATGTTTTTCCAATGTTGCCATCTCCATAAGAAACACTTGGGCTAGCCTTCTCCACAAAATCTGATAGCAGGGCTTTATTTCCAGTCATATGTCCTGAACATCCACTGTCCAGAACTAGGATGTTTTTCCTGTTGCCCTGCAATCACAAAGACCGTTTATGATTAGTTTTAAGGACCCAGACTTGCTTGGATCCTTTGGCCTTATTAAGTTTGTTAACATTTGCAGCGGATTTAGCATCAGAGTTTATGTTAACATTTTTCTTATCAGAATTTACACTATCAGACTTTGAATCAGAACTTACACTAGAAGGAACAATGCCAACTTTCTTTAAAGAAGGTTTTATTTGATAATAATCATAGTACAAACTATGATATTCCTTACAAGTATAAATGGAATGCCATAAACTAGCACAATGAAAACAAGGATTTTATGGCTTATATCTAACAGACTGACTCTTAACTCCTGACTTTGAAGGTAAGGAGTTTATGTTCTTATTCTTCCTGCAAAAAGAAGCCACATGGTTAGAACTTCCACAGTTATGACACGTTTTTCTAGGAGCATCAGGAACAGGCTTATAATCATTGCTTTTATTCACACCTTCCTTTCCATCCTATTTTTCCTAGGTGATTTTACCTTGTTTGCATTCTTAACTTCTTTCAGCTTATGCTTAAGCTACTTCTTTGTCATCAAGCCTACGTTTACTTCAGTTGTCTTTTCCTGTTTTAGTTTGTCAGAAGTTAATTCCTTTTTAACTTCTGATTTCTCAGTTTCAGACTTTATAGCTACAAACTTAACAGGTTTTAACTTTGGCTTTTGTTTAACATCTATAGGCTTAATATCTACAGTTCCTTTATCATTCTAATCATCTCCATAACCTAAGCCCTCTTTCCAATTTCCACTACTTAACAAATTCTGAGTTGTTCTGCCAGAGTTAGTCCAAGTCCTGATAATCTCTCTTTCCTTTTCTAACTCAGTTTTTAGAGATTCATTCATTTTAAGTACTTCATCCCTAACATAGAAAGCATCATCTCTATCTTTCTGAGTTTGATGGAACATGACTAACTCTTTTTCTAAATAATCATTCCTCTTTTTACAAGCAAGATTTTCAGAAGTTAATCTTTCACATGTTAAAGTTTGATCTCTATAGCTAATGAACATGGTTTTAAGATATCTTCTCAACTCATTAATATCATCAGTATGAAAGGCATAAGTATTTTGAGGTACCTTTAACTCAGCAGCTTCAGGACTGCTATCAGCATTTGCCATATCAGCATTTGCCATCAAGGCATAGTTCTTCTCACTTTCAGATCTGAAGTGTCTGTCCAGCTTTTCTTCTTTGTGACAAGAGCATTGCCTTTGTCACTCTTCGCTTTCTTGCAGTCAGGAGATATGTGGCCTTTCTCACCAAAGTTATAGCATTTGACATTTGTGTAATCTCCTCTGTTAGACTTCCCTCCTTTGCCTTCAGATTTTCTGAAATTCTTCTTATCAGAACTTGCACCTTTCCTGGAAAACTTCTTTCCCTTCTTGAACTTCTTGTATGCAATCCTTGTGATTCCTTTCACCATAAGAACACACAGCTTCATCATCTCTTCATCAGCATCCATCTCAGGCGAGCTTTCAGTTTCTGAGTCACCATCTCTATCAGAACTTGATGACTCAGTATCAGACTTTGTGAAGAACGCTTTACCCTTGCCTTTTCTTGAGGTAGCTGCCTTGGGGGATTCTTCTTCAGCCTTAAGAGCAACTGTTCTTGACTTTCCTCCTTTCCTCTTGCTTCTTTGTTCCATCTAAAGTTCATGAGTCTTGAGCATTCCATAGATTTCATCAAGAGTTGTTTCTTCAAGACTATAGTTGTCTCTTATGATTGTGGCCTTCAAATCCCAGTTTTCAGGAAGAGCTAACAGGAATTTAAGGTTTGAATCTTCAAGATCATACTCCTTATCAACCAGTGACAAATCATTTAAGAGTTTGACAAATCTATCATATAAATCAGTCAATGACTCATTAGCCTTTGAGTCAAAGTGTTCATACTCTTGAGTGAGTATTGTCTTCCTGTTCTTCTTAATCGAGTCAGTTCCCTGACATCTTGTTTCCAAGGCATCCCATATCTCCTTTGCAGTTTTACAGTTTATTGCCCTGTTTGACATTACATTATCAATGGCACTATGTAGTAAGTGTCGTACCTTAGCATCCTTAGCAATTGATGCGATATCCTTAGCAGTGTAATCACTCTTCTCTTTTGGTACAGACTTTGCTGCTTTACCTGCAACTACAACAGCGAGTTTTGTTGGATTGTGAGGTCCTTCCTTGATTCTATCAAGATATTCTGGATCTGTAGCTTCCAGAAACATAGTCATCCTCACCTTCCATATGGGATATTCAGATAATTTCAATATGGGAACTCTAATAGCCTCATATCGACTATGGATTTGTGACTTTGGAGGTTCTTCAGTTTTGGTGGGCTTAGTTGGAGTTTCTACTTCAGACATGATTGTTTTTGGATCTTCAACTGTTTGTGTGTTAACAGATAGGCTCTGATACCACTTGTTAGGTCACATACACTGTAGAAGGGGGTTGAATACAGTGTATAGCACAATGAAATCGAATTCTAATAACACAAGTAACAGAAAACATACTTTATTCAAAGCAATAAACTCTGTTACAATATGGAACTGTCCTCTCTCAGTGATGAACAAATATCACGAGAGATGCTAGGGTTACAATGAATAATATTCTCGATAATGGTAACACTTATAGTGTAAACCCTATGTCTGTGTTTATATACTACACAGTTACAAGATAATCGCTAATTGATATGGAATATAATTTTGCTTCCTAAAATATATCAATCGGATATCTTTTCTTCCAAGTATTCTATTCTTCATAGAATTCCTTCTTCATGCATATCTCTTCTTACATTTGTCTCGATCTTCTCTTTCTTCAATCAGCCGCCTCCCTTATCTGAACGTTTCCTTTAAGTCCTGATATTATCTTCTAATAAATATCTCCTGAACCTTAAGAAGTGATGACTTAAGTTCTGACTTCAGTATAAGTGCTGGTTTCAGTTAAGTCCTGATTTGTCCTGTTTAAGTAAGATCTGAAAACTAAACATAAATCATATGAGTCATGACATTATCAAATATATCTAATAAGGAACAAATATTAAGAATCTCCTCCTCCATATACCGTTCGGTAATTGACCCCTCAACCCTTGCTTTATTACCGACTTTTTGTATTAATTTGCCCAACAAACGCACAATCAGATACATCCAATGCCAATAAGCAGGTCCAGCAAGTCTAATTTCTTCGGCTAAATGTACAA
Organism: Apium graveolens; assembly: GCF_009905375.1. Lineage (NCBI taxonomy): Eukaryota > Viridiplantae > Streptophyta > Magnoliopsida > Apiales > Apiaceae > Apium > Apium graveolens. The sequence goes on along the minus strand of NC_133647.1, from coordinate 150,391,107 downwards.
CCAAGTGTTCCATCGAATCAAACCAACTTTGAGGAAAAATCATTTCCAACAAACACAACGCTTTGATAACCGATTTTTCCATTATTTCCAAGTCGATTTTTGTAACCACAGATAAGCATAAATCTTAGAAAAAGTTAGAAATTGTCGTGATTGCATCGACAATAGGCACCGGTAGAAGTTCATGAATTGCGAGAGGCAATAATTTTTGAAGAAAAATGTGACAATCGTGCGATTTGAATCCATAAAATGTACACTCCTCAACATTGCAACAACGTGATCCATTTGAGGAATAACCATCCGAAAGTTTTAGTGAACTAATCCATTCACACAAAAGTTTATGTTATTTTCTAGTAAGGGAATAAGGTGCTTTAGGTGACTTTCCTTTCTCATCGATCCACAAATATTGTAACACCCCAAAATGCGTGCAATCCTCTCTTGCTTTTTTATGATCTTTTGACTTTGCCGCATTGACAATAGTCAAAAAAATGTTTTCAAAAACATTTTTTTCCGTATGCATGATGTGAATTGAATATCGTAAACTATGTGATGACCAATAAGGGAGTTCGTAAAAGATTGGGACATGAGTTCAATGATGCTCTTCCCCCGTATATACGACACTCCTTTCCTTCAAATTAGTCTTTTCGGGTGGTGGAAAAACTAAACCATCAAGCAATTCCTTAATACCCTCACCAGACAAACGACCACGAAACAATCTTCTTTCTTCGTTATCAAACAAATTACTTTTTTGATGGAGTGGATCATTTGATTCAAGGAATATTCGGTTTGTGCCATAGAAACTATATTTTCCATAATATTTTAATTGAAACTCTTGCACGGTTCCAAGACACACTTGACATCCTATCTTTCCTTTGCCCGACCACCCACTTATCATACTCATAGCGGGATAGTCACTAATTGTCCACATAATAGCCGCTCTCATTGTTAAATTTTGTTTCAAAGATTGGTCGTATGTCTTCAATTGATCGATGAGAGGCCTTAGACAAACGTTAATATCTTTTCCAATACTATTTGGACCCGGAACTATATCGGTCATGAACATATAAGGCTTTTTCATACACATCGATGGTGGAAGATTGTAGACAACTATCACCACGGGCCACATACTATATGTTTTTTTCCCAGTAGGGCCAAAAGGGTTGAAACCATCGGTCGCAAGACCGAGCCTTATGTTACGAATCTCTTGAGCAAATAAAGGATAACGACGGTCAAAATTTTTCCACTCTTCTCCATCCGCGGGATGACTTATTTCTCCATCTTTCACATCTCTATTTTTGTCCCATCTCATGTGATCGGATGTATGTGCCGATATATATAAGCGTTGTAATCGAGGGATCAAAGGAAAGTGTCTTAATATTTTTTTTTGCTACTTTTTTACCATCTTTCCTAGAAACATCCCGATAACGATCTTCACCATATATATCACACACAACTTTATCCTTGTCATCTCCATAAAATAACATACAATCATTCTCACATAAATCAATTTTTTCATATTCAACCCTCAAATCTTTCATAATTTTTTTCATTGCATAATAACTTTTGGGTAATGTATGTTTATTTGGTAACACATCCGTAAGAAGTTTAAGCAAACTATCAAAAGCTTTATTACTACAATGCGAGTTATTTTTGAATTCCAATAATTTGGTGGTAAAGCTTAATCTTGTGTACTTTGTATTGCCGGGATAAATAGGTGCTCCATTTTCAACAATAACCTCGTACAATTTTTTAGCACTATCATTTGGAGCTTCTTCTACATTCATAGTTCCCGTATCTGTATTTTCATATAATTGATAATTTTCACCGGCTAAATCATGTAACATCGCATTCAAATCTACCGGTTCTTCTACTCTCGAAGGTTCCCGAACACAATAACTGTGATATGATGTTCGACTACGTTTTCTTCCTATTTTTTCACCATGCGACGTCCACACGGTATAACCCTCAAACATCCCTTTAGCGAGCAAATAAAATCTAACATCATCAATCTTTAACCAATTCAAATTTTTACAACGTTTACACGGACACTTCATTGTACCATCTTCCATTCTATTTTCGCTAGCAAATTTAAAAAAAAATTCTACACCAATTCTATATTCCGGGGTCAATGAAATTTTATCGCTTTGCAATTGATTACCAATCCAACTTCGATCAATGGTTTCCATCTACAATAATATTTTTTAAAATTAAAAGAAAAAGCATATTTAACAAAGAATTTATCATTAATCTCATAATTATTCATGTATTTTATAAAACACACACACACATACTATAATTACAATAAATGAAACTAACTTACAAATTATCTACTACCAAACTTCAATTCTCACAACAAACATTATATAAAAAAATAAAAACATTAAATACATACAACAACATTTAATACATACACCAATATTAAACAAACACACACACATTAATTACAAAATATGGAAAGAACTTACAATTTTCTAAAACTCCTCCACTTCAATCGTCAATCACTTGTGTCTTTTTAATTTTTTTCCCAAAATCAAGAAATGAGGGATATAACAAAAAAATTAAAAAAAATAGGTTAAAACCGACCATTAGCGATCGGTTTTAGGCAAAAGAATAAAACGACACCGTTTTCTCTGTAATGGGTACTTTTTTTTCGTACTTTAAATTAATTTTTTATTATTCTACAAAACCGACCACCAGATATGGCCGGTTTTAACCAGCAGAATTTGTGGATATAACCGACCACATGTAGGTGGTCGGTTTTAAAAGTGACACATCAGCAAAACGGTGTCATTTTTTTTCATTAAAACTGACCACCAGTGGATGGTCAGTTTTATGTGTGCCACGTCATCGATACGGTGTCGTTTAGTTGGCATATAACCGACCACTGACGTCGGTCGGTTTTAAGGTGACCAAATCGACGTCGGTCGGTAATGTCCGGTCGGTTTTAGCCTCTTTTCTTGTAGTGATTTAGAGACCAATACGACTATCAAACAAAATCAATTGTATTTAGCTGTAGAGGGAAAAAAAGAGGGATAAAGCCCTCCAAAAATTCAGTTTTTACAATTAAACATGACTGATTTAAGTTGTAAACAAGTTTTAGAAAAAGCGGGAAAATTCATGGGTTTTTGAATTTTTTGTTAAAAAACGGAAAAAATGCTATCAGCCAAATGCAAATAACATTCAGTTGTATTTATAAATACAACCGCTGGCCATTGTAATTATCGGGTTATTTCTTCTGTCAAAAAAGTCCAATATTAAGGAATATTTTATAAAAAAATTGTATCTGGGGAAGGACAAAACTTAAGACATTCGAAGAAAAAGGTAATTTTCAAAAGTGAATATGTGAAGAGAAATTTTAGCCGGTCATATTTTGTTAAATAAGACGATTTTTTTAAAAAAAAATGACCAGCTCCAAAACGACTGATGTTTTCGCGAATGTATTTAATTAAAAAAAACTTGAATACGGTCATTTTTACCCAAAATGACAGTTATCCCCCGATTGGCTCATAAGTTTAACCTATATTCATTATTGATACAATGAAACAATATTTTATTATAGCACAAAGTACCACAGTACCGAAAAATTAAAATACCAAATTTTGGGACTTCCTTGATAATTTTATAACTATTTTAAAATTAATATTAAATCTCAAATATTAACACAATTTATCTTCTATTCTCTATATTTTATCTTCGATTAGTTAGTGTCGTGATTATATAATTATTTTATAATTTTATAATATTATCAAATCTCAATTATTAACACAAATTGATATATTTTCTCTGTAGACTTTGTGTTCTAACCATTTTTATTGGAACCCAATATATAACTATATTTAGAAATTTATATTATTAAATTTCAACTACTAACACAAAATGACTTTTATTTTTTATAGACTTTGTTTAAAACAGTTTTTGAACAATAACTAAACAATAGTAAAAGATTTTATTGGTATTTATTTACCTTAATTTAAACAAAAAATGATTGGTTTAACAATTATATTTGTTAGTGTAGTCTATTATAGCCACTATTTATTTTATTTCGCACGGGTTATGACTTTCAATTCTCAATTAGTATAAATAATGTGACTAATAGCAAGTTGGTATATTGGTTTCATGTTAATTTCAAAAATCCTCTTTATTTTATCTCATATTTTATATAATATTTATATTTCAAATCTCACTATCATTAAGATTTGAATTGATACATGTGTAAGTGAATATTTTATGTAAAATGTTATGTTCACAAGATTAGGTATTAAAAATTTCACATAAATTTTGAATGGAATGAAACTCAGTTTTCACATTAATAACACCGACCAATATCATGTGAGCATTAATACTAATTAAAACTATGAGCTTACAACTAATCACATTCAAAGATGAATAATAAAATGGTTTTAACATGAGATTCTCTTAATTATCAACTCTTTTTCACTCCAGCTTTATATGAGAGTTTTCTTTTTCTCTCCATATTCACAACATTATAGAATATTGTGAGAGTTTCTTTTTGAGATCCAATGGAGAATAATGATGATATCAACCAACGTATGAAAAGTATGGGTATTGAGGAAAAGGAGAATGCAGTTTTTATGCTGGAAGGAGATGTGGATGAAAGCTTAAACAGATATAAACTATGTCTTGTTGGAAGAATGTTTACAGAGAAAAACATAAACACAAAGATCATGAAATCAAGGATAGCAGATATCTGGAGGCCAACTATGGGGATAAACTTATAAGATATGGAGCAGGGAACATTTTTATTTCATTTTTCGTAAAGATCACATGGAATGGGTTACAAATTGAGGTCCACGGTCATTCGATAATGCCATGCTGGCTATGGAGAAGGTAGAAGCAGGAGAGAACCCAGCGAAGATAAATCCATGTTTTCTTAGCATCTGGATTCAGTTATATAATTTGCCAATGGGGTACATGCTAGAAATAGTAGGGAAACAACTGGGCAACTTCTTTGGGGAATTTCTGGATTTTGATGTAAAAAACAACATGTACATTTAGAGAGATTGTATGAGAGTTAGAATAAGAATTAACGTTCGCAAGCCCCTTAAACGAAGAAAGAAGATTATTAAAAAGGATGGTACGGAATTTACAGTGGAATGCAAGTACGAAAGATTGGGAGTTTTATGTTTCGTGTGGCCTGGTGAGTCACACTAATCGATTCTGCATAATGAATATGACTGGAAATGAAGGAATGGGGAAACACTGAGGTAGCTGGCTCTGAGCACCACCACGAAGGGTGGCGGGGCAGATGCAGAGTAAGTGGCTGCGAAAGGAGAATAATGACATGTGGGAAGCTAGGGTTGGTGGAGAGTTCAACAAACAGAGTTTTTCGGGGGAAAATTTTCAAATCAAGGGCAAGAAAGTAGGGAGGTGAGGGATAGTAGGAAAGAGGTGGTAACAGACCACAGAAATAGTAAGGAAAAATATTTGACTTCAAATGGAGTGACTTTAAGGGGATTTACAACAACCTCAAACCTGGTTTACGATTTAAATGAGGAGGAGAGCGAAATCATACAACTAGAGGATCGTAAAAGGCGAAGAGGATTACCTAACCAAGTGAGTCAGATGGATGTTGACTCAAGGGAGAAATTATCGGGTATTCAGACAGAATACTATCAACAAGAGGCTGGCATTTCAAACCTGGTTTACGATTTAAATGAGGAGGAGAGCGAAATCATATAGCTAGAGGATCGTAAAAGGCGAAGAGGATTACCTAACCAAGTGAGTCAGATGGATGTTGACTCAAGGGAGAAATTATCGGGTATTCAGACAGAATACTATCAACAAGAGGCTGGCATTTCTGATGGGATTTGGAAGTCACTTTTCATAACAGTCCAGCTGAGCTTGCTAAGCAAGCCATCCATTTAAAATGAATGCCATTTCTTGGAACTGTCAAGGTGTGGGCTCATCTTGCACAGTTTGATTATTGAAATAGATGATTAAATCTCATAAGCCTGATGTTTTGTTCTTATCAGAAACTCTAGCAGATAATAAATAGATTGATTTGCTTGCAAGAAGCTTAAAGAACAAAACATCAGGCTTATTGAAGAGCTTAAAGATAGAGAGAATTTCCAGATATATGTCGCATTGGGGAAGAGAATTTTTCAACAAATTCATAGAAAAAGTCATACAGCAGGAAAAAATTATTGAAGAGCTTAAAGATAGAGAGGATTATGATGGCATCCAATTGTACTTTGAGGAGAAAGAAAAATTGAACGAGTTGTTAATTCATGAGGAAGTGTACTGGCAACAGCGAGCAAAAAAGTTCTAGCTCAAGGAGGGTGATTCAAATCACGTTTCTTCCATGCAGCAGCATCCAAGAGGAAGAAATTGAACCACATTATATCTCTCAAAGCAGAGGATGGGACGTTGGTATCTAGTCATGAAGAAATGTGTAGTATTCTGTAAAGGTATTTTAGCCAGATATTTATGAAGCCTAACAATTACAGTACTCCCCCGATTAGCACTGATACATCTATTATAACGTCTAGTCAGAATGATTTGCTTACGGCTGAGTTAACATATTTTGAGTTTACAAAGGTTGTTAAAGATATGCACCCGGATAAAGCTTGTGGACCAGATGGACTTAATCCAGCCTTCTTCCAGCACTTCTGGAAACTCCTCGGTAAAGAAGTTTTTAAATGCTCCTTTCAGTGGCTAAATGAAGGAAAGCTTTCACTTGGTGTTAATGATGCAACCTCAGTTCTTATCCCTAAAAAAGAATCAGTGAATGATCCCAAGGATCTCAGACCTATAGCTTTATGAAATGTACTTTACAAAATTATAGCTAAAGTACTAGCAAACATGTTGCAAAAGATTATCCCTCGAATAATCTCATGGGAGCAGTTTGCGTTTGTCCCAGGTAGAAATATCACGGACAATGTGTTAGTAGCTTTAGAAATTCTGCATTTCATGAAAAGAAAGAACAGTGGGCAAGATGGAGTAGTGGCTCTGAAACTCGATATAAGTAAAGCTTATGATCGAGTAAGCTGGGAATATCTCCAGTACAGGATGACTTCTATGGGCTTCTCAGAAAAATGGATTAGGTGGGTAATTTTATGTGTCACTACTATTTCCTATTATATATCCTTTCAGGGTTCAATGATAGGACCTATAATTCCCACTCGAGGGCTTCGACAAGGGGACCCATTGTCCCCATATTTATTTCTCTTGTGTGTAGAAGGGTTGTCAGAAGTTTTAAATTCAGCTGCTAGTAGTGGAAGTATCAAGGGTTGTCGAATTTGCAGTTCAGCCCAGAGATAACGCACTTGCTTTTTGCTGATGATAGCTTCTTTTTCTTTAATGCAACGAACATTGAAGCACATGAAATAAAAAGAGTGTTGAATGTGTATGAGGCCTACTCGGGGCAAGCTGTTAACTACCAAAAATCAGCTATAATTTTTAGCTCAAATGTTCGGATGGATAAGCAAGAAGAAATCATGAAAACGCTAGGCGTTATGAAGGACATAGGTGATAGCAAGTACCTAGGCCTTCCTTCCCTTGTTGGTCGTTCAAAGAAGAAGGTATTTCGATATCTCAAGGAACAAGTGATTAGAAAAATTAAGGGTTGGAGCTCAAGGTTATTATCTCGTGTTGCTAAACTGTTTATGTTAAAGAATATTTTACAAGCTATTCTGGCCTATGCAATGTCATGTTTTCTGTTGCCCAAGTCAATTTATGAAGAAATTCAACGAGTCATGAATGTTTATTGGTGGCAGAATAATTCAGCAAACAACAAAGGTATTAAATGGTTAAGCTGGCAGAAAATGTGTATGATGAAGGACAGTGGTGGATTAGGTTTCAGGGATATTAGGGGGTTTAATATAGCTCCGTTAAGCAAGCAGTACTGGAAGCTAGTGAATGAAGCAGATTCCTTGATGGCCAGAATGCTCAAAGCAAAATATAATCCGAACAACCATTTTTTACAAGCTGACTGAAAGGAGGGAGCTAGCTATACATGGGCTGGTATCTGGGAAGCCAAAGAGGAAATGAAGAGTGGGCTCAGGTGGGTGGTTGGTGATGGAAAGTCCATTAAAATTAGTGAAGATAGGTGGTTGCGATCGAAGGAGGACTACTGCATCAACAAAAATTGTGTGGTTGGCGATGTGAAGCATTTAACTGTTAGTGATTTTTTCCTGGAGAACACGAATGATTGTGACGTTGATAAGTTAAATGAGAATTTATGTAGTGATGATGTATCAGCTATTGTGAAGACTCGAATTCCCCAAAGTTAATCATCAAATAGGGTGGCCTAGACTCATTCCAAGAATGGGAAGTATACGATGAAATCAGTTTATTTTCAATGGTGCCAAAATCATTTACCTATGGATGAAGCTCAAAAATCAAAAGGGTGGAGTGTGATCTGGAAACTTGAAATACCTCACAAGACTAAAGTGTTTCTTTGGAGGTTTTGTCATAATACATTGCCAGTGAGGAACCTACTGAGAGGAAAAGGAATCTCATTACCAATAATAGGCTCTATGTGTACAGGGGAAATTGAACACTTGAGACATCTATTCTTTGAATGTAAATTTTCCAGAAAATGTTGGCATTATATGGGAGTGGATATTAATAGTTGGTATGTTGAAGACATTACTAAATGGTTACTTCGGAAATTAGCTGATGGCCCGAAACAAGAGTTGCTTAGTATCTCAATAGTGTTATGGGGAATATGGTTCAGAAGAAACAAACACATATTTGAACATAAGACAATATCTACGGAAGCAGTAATGGAGTGGAGTAAAAAGCAGTTCACTGAATGGCAGGAAGCAAACAGGAGGACTTTGCAAGGCATGGATGCTCAGAAAGAAAGGGAAGACTCAGATCGCAAGTGGCAGCCTCCAGAACTTGGTTGTATAAAAATTAACGTTGATGCTGCTGTGAAAGAAGGACATGATTGGTTTGTTATAGAGATGGTGGCTAGGAATCATTTGCGGCAGTACATGTTTGGAAAAACGATGAAGCTGACAGGGAAGGTTTCGGTTGTGGAGGCAAAAACGACTGGTATCCTTGAAGCTATTTCATGGGCCAATGAAAGCATAACAGGTAATATAATTGTGGAGAGTGATTCGTTGATCAATATTCAAAATATGCTTCAAGCAAAGGAAAATTTGCTAGAGGTTGGAGATATTATGCAGCAGTGCAGAGATCTTCTTCAAAGAAATAATAGGTTATCTTATCTTTTTCTAGAAACCAAGCAAACACGGCAACTCATTGTATGGCTAGAATACCCTATGAGCTAAATAGTTTCAAGATTTTTTCATCTCCTCCGAGTCAATTGTTGGAGACACTATTGTCGAAAACCTCAGTTATTTAATGAAATATCCTTTTTTCTCAAAAAAAGCCAACCAATATCACATCCATCTTTTTTGTGATTAAATTTGTGTATGTAGTAATACTCTTTTATAAATCATAAGTTGAGAAATCAACTCAGAAAAATAAGAAAAGAAATCACTCCTGAACTAGACACAAATGAGAAGTCAGAGTTTAAAGTGAATGTCATCGCTTTGACATCTTCAACCGGAACAATACAGTCATGGGGCAGAGTAATACCATTAGATAGAAGATCAATCTCAATTTTGCTATCAGATTCTATAACGTGGGAAAGCTGTTCTCGGCAAGAAAATAAGCAAGCCTCACTAATTGCCATAAGCTCTGTCTAAAGAGAATATATGAAATTAACCTTACGACTAATCCCATTCACAATCTGCCCATTAGAATTTCTCTCAATTAAAGAGATGGCTGCAGAATCTTGATCTTGATAAAAAAAATCCAACACAATTAAACTTCACCTTTAACGTAGGGAGAGGAATTCACTGATTGATGATAGAGATACAAAAATCCTCCAATAAAGATAGAAATTCACTAGGAAGAATGAACAACCGAAAGAGGAGAAATCACAAAATGGTCAAAGATAAACCTTTTTTCGCTTTTCAAATTGACTAGCTAAAGGATGCAAAACTTGATAAAAAAAATTAATCTTTCTTTTTTCATTCTATCAACAATAACAACATGGAAAACCACTGATATATAGTATGAGAAGTATGAAGTGGTGGACTATGGGCCAAAGAGCTCGAAAATCATACTGGACGAATTCAAGGGCACTCGAATATCATATTGTTAAACTCAACGGGTTTGATATTCCGGAAGTAATGAACAAATTTAATTAAAGTATGAATGTAATTGAATAATATGAAGTAAATCAATGAATGTATCTAATTATAGTTCATTGTAACAAACTAGAGAGAAGAAATGTATTTTAGATAGATTAACATCAAAACTTAACCAAGAAACTAACCGATACTAGTTTATATACTAGTAAATCAATGCTGAGATGTCTCAGCTACTACCTAACTAACTCTACTAACTTTGCATCTCAGGCACTAGTAGAATGCTGAGCTGGAAATTCAATAGCCTCCCTCAAGTTAAAAGGGGAAACCATACCCAACTTGGACAGCAGAAAATTGAACTGAGATGAAAGAGCTATTTTAGTAAGAACATCTACCAAGTGAGAATATGTGGGAAGGTAGGTTAATTGCAACAATCCTTCTAAAACCTTGTCATGAGTAAAATGATAATCGAGCTCTATATGCTTGGTATACTCATGAAAAACCGGATTACGAGCTATGTGAAGTGCAGACAGATTGTCAGAGTGAAGAGCCACTGGCTTGAGGTCTGTAACTCTGAATTCTTCCAACAAACGCACTACCCATGTAACCTCGGCAGCTACTGAAGCCATAGCATGATATTCGGCTTTAGCAGAGGATTTGGAGACTGTGCACTATTTTTTAGATTTCCATGTAATAGGAGAATTTTCTAAAATCAAAATATTACCGGTCACAGAATAGCGGGAATCAACACAAGAAGCCCAATCTGCATCGAAAAAGGCTCGTAAGGTTAACTGATCTGTTGCTCGAAGAAGAATGCCTTGTGTGATTGCTCCAACCAAATAGCGTAATGTGTGATGAAGAGCAGCTAAATGAGAAGAACGAGGAGCATGCATATACTGACTTAGAGTTTGGACAGTGTAGGAAAGATCAAGTGTGTATTGGTTAAGTAGTTTAACTTACCAACCAAAGACCTATACAGATCAGAATTTGAAATTAAATCACCATTATTTTGGGACAATTTCAAATGTACTGGTAAAAGGGTACGAGTTGGACGATAAAGATCAATGCACGCTTCAGATAACAACTCCCTAACATAGGTTTGTTGGCATAAAATAATCCCATCTGAAAAATTAGTAATTTTAATGCCTAAGAAGAAATGAAGATCACCAAGATCATTAATCCCAAACTGAGAATCAAGATGAGTTTTAAGACATTAAATGGTTGAAATGTCATCACCAGTGAGAATAACATCATCAACATAAACCGCTGTAATGCAGAGTTTCCCACCATTATATCGAATGAAAAAACTATAATCGTTTTTAGACTGCTTGAAACCTTGAAAAATTAATTCTTCTACCAGTTTTTAATGCCACTTTAGAGAAGCTTGTTTGAGCCCATATATAACTTTCGGAGCAAGCAGACAAGATTGTGAGGATTAGGAAAACCCTCTGGAACATGCATATACACTTTCTCCTTTAATGAACCGCGCGGAAAAGTATTATTTACATTAAGTTGATGTAAACCCTAGTGTCTAGAAGCAGTTAAAGATAGAAGAATGCGTATAGTGCTCATTTTACAACAGGAGAAAACATGTCCTCATAATCAATTTTATAACGTTGATTGTACCCTTTAGCTACAAGACGTGCCTTACAACGTTCTAAGCTTCCATCAGATTTGAGTTTTACTTTATAAACCCACTTAGAACCAATAGGTTTTTATTTGCTGGTAAAGGGACTAAGTCCCATGTATGATTATCATGTAAAGATTCTAACTCAGTCTTTATAGCTTCAATCCAAAAAGGATCTGCTGAAGCCTCTTTATATGATCGTGGTTTAGTAATGGAACATATTTGAACTAATGAGGGAAAAAGAAGGCACATGAACCAAGTTACACCAATGTTGAGGTTTAAAAGCCGTATTACACTTATAATCTGATAGATAAGATGGAGGTTTATGTGATCAAGTAGATTTTTGAAGAGTAATGACATTAGATACAGTAGCATCAGAACTGAGATCATGTAGAGTATCCAAACAATGATCAGATGGTGACTGATGATTAGACTGAGGAGTTTGTACAAAGTGTTGGTTATCAGGTCCATCAGTAGAACCAAATAGAATATAACTAGATGTATCAGATGAAACATCATGAATATTAATGTAACAAGAATGTGTAGCAGAGGGAAGATAAATCTGAGCTTGAAATTCAGCAGGGGAAGTATGATGATGAAATGGAAAATGGATTTAATCAAAAATCACATCTCGAGAAATGAATATACTATCAGTCTTAAGATTTAAAACTTTATAACCCTCCTGAAAAGGTGAATAACTAAGGAAAGCATTAGCAATTGCTCTTTGATCAAACTTACTCATACCATCAGCAATAGTAGAAGCAAAACATAAACTATCAAATACTTTTAGATGATCAAGAGTAGGATGAGTACCAGTTAACTTGAAAAATGGAGTAGCATTGACAATGCTCTGTAGAGGCGGTTTGTTAATGAGATAGGTAGCACATAGAACGCTTTCATTTCAATATTTCTGAGGTATTTTGGACTGAAAGAATAAAGACCTAGCAGTCTCCAAAAATTCTGGATTGAAAAAATAAAGACCTAGCAGTCTCCAAAATATGTTTATGCTTACGCTCCACGACCCCGCTTTGTATGGAGTATGGCTAAAACTAGTCTGTTCAACAATCCCTTTGGCTAAAAATAAAACTTTCATTAAACCTTGACATAGCTCAGGAGCATTAACTGACCGAACTTGTAGAACTTTAGATTTAAACTGAGTTTCAACATAAGAAAAATCCAACATGATTTTCACACAATCATTTTTATGCTTTAACATATGTACCCAAGTAAATCGACTATAATCGACTACAATCGTAAGAAATTCATTCCACCCATTATAAGATTTAATCTTGTATAGCCCCCATACATCAATACGAATCAACACAAAAGAAGATTTAGTCTTAATACTGCTATGTGGATATACAAGCCTTGTCTGTTTGGCCATGGGACAAATTTGGCAGATAAGATTTAAGGAAGAATCCTTCAACCTTGACAAATTAGGAATAAGATGTAGCCTGTTGAATGGAACATGCCCAAGGCGTAAATGCCAAATGATAAAATCTTCTTTACAGCTAATCAATCCTTTTCTTACTAATAACTCTTTAGCAACCATTGTTGTATTGTAGTATCCACCATGAAATCTACCAAGAAGACTAATTTTCTTTTTCTTCAAATGGTCCTGTATTATGTAATCATTGTCAATAAAAACAATAGAACACTGTAAATCTTTGCACAATCTTTGGACAGAAATAAGGTTGTACTTGAAAAATGGAATGTGCGTCACGTTACCAAGCACCATGTCCAAAGTTTCAACAGAACCATTATGAAGAATGGGTACATGTCGTCCATCAGGTGTAACAATGTATTCAGATGTGCCAATAACAGGTTTGTAAGAAAAGAACATATTTAAATCAGAACAAATATGGTCAAATGCACCACTATTAATTATCCATTCAGAGTTAAGTGTATGATCAACCATTAAACAAACCTTACCATCCAACAAAGTATGACTAGCATTGTCTTGATTCTAAGGAGTGAATGACTGTTTATTAAGAAGATCCATCAATTGCTGATATTGCCTAATAGTAATAGATGTATTAGCATCTGATCTTGCAGGTTGCTTGTCATCAGAAATTGATAATGCTGCAGCTCTCTTGTCTCTGGAGCCTTTGAAAATAGCAGGATACCATGGAGTTTGAAGCATATGTATATACTGTGACCAGCCATATTACAAAGCATGCAAAAATAATTGTTGACTTTCTTCGCACCACCATCATTAGCACCAGAATTAGAGTTATTGTCTGACATATCGGTTCTTCCTGACACATTACCCTGTCTAGGAGGATAGTTGGTACCAGTTCTAAAAGAGCATTTAATATCAGCCATAAAATCTAAGGACCGGGTTTGAGGAGATAGTTATGACAATTCCTGATGTCTTTCTTCTTGGGAAAACAGCCTGAAGGAATTAAAAAGGCTAGGCATAGGTTGTTGTATCAAAATGTTCCCACGCACAGTAGCAAACATGTCATTAATTTTATCATAAACTGTAATAATTTATGAACTTGTTGCATCTGTAAGACCTTTTGTGTGACATTGCAGGTACATTTGTTGCAAATGCAACAAGGTATGGGGTTGATGTCACTCATTACATCCCATAGACCTTTAATCTCGGTGAAAAAATCAGACACACTCTTAGAACCTTGACTTAAATCTGAGAGTTGTTGTTCAAGAGAAAAGATCTATGTCACGGAAGCATATCCAAATCTATTTTCCAGATCAAGCCATATTTCACGAGCAGTTTTACAGAATAACACACTACGCTAGATCGATTCATCCAAATTACACAACCAGGAACACACTAAATCGTTACATCGTTCCAAGGCTTTGTAATCAATAGAAGAAATATCAGGTTTAACAACTGATCTGTCCACAAAACCTAGCTTGTTTTTAGCAGAAAAACTAAGCATAATTGAACGTTTACAATTACTATACCACGTTCCATTAAACTTCACCGAAACAAGTTGTGTTGTATTCACATCAGAAGGATGAATGTAATAGACATTAAACAGATCATGATTTGTTGAATTAGCAAGACTAGCAAGCACTTTGACTACTAGATGCCATTAAAATGATTGATGATGTGTACGATTAAGCAATTACAAACTCAGAAACACAAGGCAACAATGATATCGATTAAGAAGCTCAAAACACTAAAATTAACAACATAATGATGTAGATTTTGAGAAAATGCCATTGATTCTTACTCAAAACATCAATTATAATCACGAACAGAACAGATTTAAGCAAAAACAAAGACGAAAACACATGTTTGCGTATGAGAGAGCGTATGTTGTGATGACCGCTCTAATACCATGTTAAACTCAGTAGCTTTGATTTTGCGGAAGTAATGAACAAGCTTAATTAAAGTAAGGAAGTAATTGAACAGTATGAAGTAGATTAATGAATGTATCTAATTACAATCCATTGTAACAAACTAGAGAGAAGAAATGTTTAGTGAGAGAAAAGTATTTTAGATTGATTGATATCAAAACTTAACTAAGAAGCTAACAAATACTAGTTTATTTATATACTAGTAAATTAATGCTGAGCTGTGTCAGCTACTAACTAACTAACTCTATCTCAACCACTACTAGAATGCTGAGCTGGAAATTCAACACATATGCTCTACGGTTTCCTCTTTATCTTGGAAAATAGGACAAACAGACGTGGAGAACTTTTTCTTCTGAGCAAATTATTTTTAGTATTTAAAGCATTTTGGCACATTTTCCATATGAAAGATCTTAATTTTTGAGGTGCTTGAATGGATCAAATACTCTTCCAAAAATACTTGTCTGACACTAAAAACGAAGAAGCCTGAATGTAGCTAGAATTGATTACCTGACTAGAAGTAATTTGATAAGCAGACTCTACGGAGAAATTGAAATTACTGATAGCATTATAGTGCCACCCCAGACGATCCTCCATACGATACTAAACATTAGAATATTCTTGGAGGTACCTAGCTGTGACACCCTTCAAATCTGGGGTCTAGATTTGGGAGTCAATAACTGATAAACAATATTGTAATACGCACAATGGAATAAATTAATAAATATGACTCCTGCATGTAATTGGATCGATCACAGATTATAGTATGGAACAGGAACTACTGCAAACCATACTATTCAAATTTTATTACAAACCACTAAGCTAGCCGAACATCTCAAAACACTCTACCTAGGAAAATAAACACATTCAAAACTAATTACAAGAAAACATCTCCTAACCCGAAACCTAGAACTCAGACCTGCTCTGACCTAGCTGAAAGATCAGAATAATAAACAAGCATGAGCGAATGAAATGCTCAGCAAGCAATAAAATATGTATGCTCAAAATGATCAGCCCGTGTGATAGCACTGGATCATGATTTGTAAAAACATTTCCATAACTTCAAATAAAAATAATAAATCTGCTTGTGGCATAAGTTGTATTATATATATTTCATATATTACATGGCCCTCCGTTGGACCGTCCGTCCCGGTCACTTACGCATTCATCCAATCAAAATATTTTTCGTAAAGGAATTGAAAATCAATATCCTCAAGTAACTCTCTCCCAATTTCACAGGGTCCGGAGTAACCGCATCAACTGATGGCGAGATAACTAGAATGAATAGTTATTCGCTAATCTTATAACAAAGTTCCTATGTATAGGACATATCTGAATAGTATAATCATTCACTATCTAGCAAATGGAAAATTCTTTCTAGCATAACAATAACTTGAATAAAAGAATTTCAATAATTCACTGGTTATTTGTATGTAATGAATCATGAGAATATTTATAAACAACTCTATTTTGAATATGTAAAATAATAAATTATTCTGGAATTAGAATAGTGTAGGGATACTTGCCTTGCAAAGATTTATCTACTAAATGCTAGGCTATTATTAGACCGACTTCGGGGCTTGGGTCTTTCGTCTGGAACCTACATAATCGAAATACCCTAAATTAGACGATCATTTATGCTTGACATATCCTTACTATTAATTTTACCCTTATGATATCACAACTCGACTCGTATTCATACATACTATCTCAACATACAAAACAAAATAGTGCTCACATACTTAAAATTCGGTTCGGTAGTTATATTTAGAAAATACGTATAACCATTGTTACACAAAATAGGGTAATCAGACTCTTTTTGCAAAATATTTCACCGAGTCACATCCTTTATTTATTTATTACATGCAACAGATTTCAAAAATATTCCATAATTATACGAAAATAGTTTTCATAAAATATTTTATAAATATAATATTATATATTCGATTGGTATTCCAGATAATTACAAGATATGTTCCCGTATTTCGGAAATAAATTTCTCGGAAATCGAGCAACATTTCCTCTAATTGTCGGACTACAAGTTGATATCATATCGACACAAACTAATCACAATCAACGCAATTCACAATCCAAATCATCTATGTACAACTTCCACATTTATTAAACGACTACTTGAATTACAAAAATAATTTTAGCAAATAATATTTTTATAATTATAGGACTCAGATTATATCATCATGGTCCATCGTCAACTCATCAAAATTCATCGTTGACGGCGGCAAAATTCATCGGTGCCCAATTATTTCGGGTTTCCGATACGAACTTCAACGAAAAAATAGTAATTTCCTGCTCGCAATTAATTTATCCCATGAATACCACTCAAATAGTTTATGTAGAAAAAAAAATAAATCAAATTCCAATCAGAATAACAGAACCAAAGCAACCCGAACAACAAACAACACATAGGACACTGCACACACATGGGCCACACGCGCCACCACACACACTTCACACACACAGTACACACACACTCACGCACAATAACACACACACATGGTACAGTACCACACATGTATACAGATACACCATCCAACAGAACGAAAACAGGAGCAAACAACTGGAACAGTGGGGCAATTACCGGGAAAACAGGCAGCACCGGACAACCGGGGAAGAAAAACAGAAACAGGGGAATGGGGTAGGAGAAACAGAGAAATAAAAGAGAAAGAGAGAAGGGAGAGAAAACGAGAGAGAGGGGAGAATGAGAGAGATAAGAGACATAGTGGAAAGATTGAGGGAGATGAGACACAGAGAGAGAGAGGGGGGGGAGAGAGTGAGATTTTGTGAGAGAGAGAGCAGAGAGGGTGTATATTAGCATGTGTGTTTTTGTTTTATTATTAATCCTGTAGTTGACACGTATCAAACACTCTTCTGAAAACTAATAAAATATAAATTTCATAATTTTTGAAACATTTTTGAATTTAACTTTGGACCCACATTTAAATACAAACAGAAAATCATTTAAAGATAAATAATTAATGAAATATTATTTTCTAAACTTTATAAATTCCTATAAATATTTATTGAAATTATAAAGCCATGAAAATGATTTTAAAGATAATTTCAATATTTATGAAAATAAATTTTCAATAAAATCCTTTTTAATAGTAAAAACAAATTGATACGGCTCAGCAATTAACAGAATAAATAATATTCCTCAATCACAACTGAGTCACACACAATTAATATTAGATACAACACATAGCTGACAGAACCATACATATTTTTATTTATAAAAAATTATAATATTTATTTAATCATCACAAAATATTCACATAATTTTCCCGGATATTACATCTTTCCCCCTCAACAAGATTTTGTCCTCAAAATCTATATAGGAAAATATATGAGGATACTTGGCTAACATTTCTCTCTCTAACTCCCCGACCGACTCTTCAACCTTGGGATTCCTCCACAAGACTCGCACTAAAGACACAGACTTATTCCTAAGCATTCTATCTTGTCGGTCTAAAATCTGTAATAACCCCAATTTTTGGAATTTTTGAAACCCTTATGAATAGTGTTTTGCTGATTATGCTGAATAAAAAAACTTTTCATGCCACACTATGTAGGGGTTCTTTTATTGATCTTCTGGGATATTATTAGTACTCTATGTGGTATATAAGTGTATGTAAAGATCGTCAGAATCCAAATCCGAACACTTTGATTTTTCCCGGAAATCTACCAGATACAGAAAGAATTGAGTATAAGGTAACAGAATAAAAAGGATTTAAATTCAAGGATTATAAGAGATGATCATAAAAGGAATATAATGTATTGAGAAAGGTTAAGGAAACCTAAGTAATAAGATCCCGGGTATGATCCCTCAAACGATAAACGAAAACGAAAGTTAAGCTAACCGCACAACAGATCAACGGTCATTAGGCAAGCAATTAAGAGTTAATCAAGGAGGTTAGGGATGATGATGTCATCAAACCAATAAGAGGAGGACAAGTGGGGGAGGCTGACATAACAAGGTGACATAAGCATGACAAAGAAAGGTGTGTTGTTGGTTGATTAAGAACCACACAAAAGTTACCATGGTAAAAGGTAATAAATCAAAACAAAACAAATCAACCAAGCCAACCAACAATTCATTTCACCAAAAACACAAAGTTATTTCCCTTTCTTCATCAAAAGCTCTCGGCTTTCTTCTTCTTCAAAGAAAGAAAAAGTCAAAATCCTAGCTCCAAGCTTTGTTAATTAGCAAGGTAATTATCTAAGACTCCTTATGCATAGATATAGCTATCCTATAAGTTTGAGCTTCTAATTCATTCACAATCTCTTCCTAAAAATCATGGAAGAAGAGGGTGAATAGTGTTTTTCAAGAACTAAATTTTTTGTTCTTGAGTTTTGTTTAGATTAAGCTTGGATAAGGACTTTTAAGGGTGATTCCAAGCTAATTACTTGATTCTCCACTCTCCAAGGAAGGTATAACCCTTCCAAACCCTAAATTTACTTTGAGTATTAGGTTTAGTTTTGTTGTTATAGTTCATGAGAGGCTTGATTGTGGTGTATGTAGAGGTTAGTTGGTTTTGTGATGTTTTTGGAGTTGTAATTCTTGGATTATTGATTAATGAACTTAAGTATAGTTTAAATTCATGTTTGAGAATAGTATAAATTGATAATATTGAGTTGTTGGGGCTGTTATGGTGAAGTATGGATGGATTTTGGTTGGGATGTTGATTATGGGTTGGTTGTGGGTTGATTTGGAGTGGTATAAATTTGGGTAATCGATACATAGCCGTCGTAATGCCCGATTTACTTTAGACTATTTTTGTTCTTAACATTAGGACCCGTGAACTCACTTCTAGGTTTTGACCATTGCCATGATTAGATAGTTCATGTTACGAGCTTCGTTTTGATATGTGGTTCGTTTGAATCCGATGTACGGTTTAGGAGAAACGACCGTTTTAAGTAACGGCGTTTCGCGAACGAACCATTACCCCTCGCCTTACTTTGAAACATAGGTTAAAGACCTAAAAGACTAATTGGAATATGAAACATTTATGTAAAGTGTATTAGGCAGTTGGTAAGGCACTCGTGAAAGAATCGCCTTAAAACTCTTAATGGTTAATTTATTAAAAATGGTGGAGCCGAGGGTACTCGAGTGACTTAAGAGAATCATTAAGCGCAAAGCGAGCATTAGAGTCTAGATTGGTTAAAGTATAGATTTATAAGTGACTTTGGTTTAATTCCAACTTATATGTTGTTTATAGGTTACCAGACTCGTCCCAAGCCATTTATAACCCCCAGTCGCTCAGGCAAGTTTTCTACCCGTTATACTGTTGTTGTGATGTATACATATGTATATGCATTATCTTGTGATAGATGCATGATGGTTAATTAGAAAATTCTTGCGATATATTGGAGCATGTGATATGGTATATATGCATGTCTGTTTCGTAATCTTGATATATATCTGTTGATTCAAATGCTTATAGTTGCATAATACCTATACTAGAGATAAGCAGTAGTTACGTATACCCTTAGTATAGGGGACCCAAAGGTGGACATTTTTCTAAAACCGGGAGTCGATGTTCCCGAGTATATTATATATATTTATATATATATAGATATAGTTTTTAAAACTATGAATCGAATAAGGTTTATTCGATAACTTTATTTTATTAATGAATATTATTTTGAATATTCATTCGAGGACTTATGACTCCGATTATTTACTAATTATTATTCTTTATTTTATTAAAGAATAATGTGTCGATAATCAAACTCACTTTGATAATTCAAATAAAGATATTACTTTCGTATAAGTATATCTTTGGTTATTTAATATTCATTTCAAGTATAAGTTTTACAACTTCTACTTCAATTATTTTTATAAAGATTATTCTTTATGGGAATATTATTTAAATAATAATATTCAGATATTTTCTAATATATCGGGACTGATTTATTTCATTAAATCACCATTACTCCAAACACTCTTTAAAGTGTTTTCGAGTCTTCAAAATGATTTTTAAAAGTTAGAGCGGATCCCAAAACTCATTTTTATATTTAAGATCTTCCTTTTAAAGGGGATTTAAATATTCGCTCAAAACCTGAGGGATCCGGCTCTGTGGTGTATTTTATATTCGCAACGAGGTTGCTGCTTTGGTAAATGAATTGATTACTTACCCAACGTTCGGGAAGTAAGTCCATCTATTGAGTCGGCATAAGCAACATGGGCTCAGTGGGAGTCCATGAAAGTGTAAGTGGCTCAGTGGGAGTCCATCAAATGCGTAAGTGGCTGAGTGGCAGTCCAGCATAAGGTCCTATTGCGGCCAGGGTGATGACCAGTGGGGAATTCGTCCATCTACTAGTAGAAAAGGTTACTTATTGGTATCTTTGCCTGATCAGCAAGATATCAGGTTTATGCCAAAATTCTTTTCTTTCAAAATTCATTGGATATTACAACTCTGTTCATACTTTACATGACAGAGGTTTTCAGGAAATGTATGAGAGATATATATATATGGATATATATATATATCGGGACTTAATGAAGTATCTCGTTACTTCATTTCTTTTGAATGATATTTCAAGGATTGAATCTATTCAAATCATATCTTGCAGTCTCATCTATGTGATGAACTTTTGACACAGATTATACCTTGAACGGTGGTAGTTCAAGTAGTATTCGGAAAAGATATAAGTATATTGGAGTATCTTGTAACTTCATCTTTTAAACTTATATCTATTAAATGATTATTTTGTGCATGTCAAAGATTTTCAGAAAAACGTTGAGACAAGGTTATATATATGAGATCACCTTGCAACGATATTTTTATACAGTTATAAACTGGAACTTTGTGTATATGATGCATGGAAGAGGATTTCCAAGATTTTGAAAAGTATATATGCATATATACTGAATATTTTGCGACTTGGTCGCGTTAAGATATCAAACTTGGTTCATTTCTTCTTGACCAAGACTTTCATGAGTACAATGAGAATGCTCATACATTGTTAATTATTATATATATTATTTCGGTGGGCTTGTTGCTCACCCTTGCTTTCTTCTTTCATCACACAACAACAGATAGAAAAGATGAACAGGACCAAGCTTCCAATTCGCAAGCGGTTAGGAAACGTTCCACAGTTTTCAGGAAGCGTTGATGCCGCTGTAGCTGAGGTAGAAATTACCAATAGGCTAGACTTTCAACTTCTGATGTACCAGACTTATGTATCTATATGAATTGTAATAATGGCAAAGAAATGTAAATTTATTAAGAAACCCTTTCAAGGTGTAATGGTTTATAATTGTGGAATAAAATGACTTGTGTTATTTTTGGTATTCATCTCTGAGACTATAACTTGTGGTGTGTGTGTGTATATTGTGGGGTCACAGTACTTAGTAGTTGGTTGCTGTTAGGATTAAGTATTGATAAGGGAAATGGAACTCGTGACAACCCGAATCCCCGACCCCGGATTTGGGGGTGTTACAAAATCTGCACTGGTCGCTCTACAAAAGACAAATCTGGCTGAATCTCTATCAGATCAAATTCTATCACATGATTCAAATCAGTAAAATAACGCTTCAACATTGACACATAAAACACATTGTGAATATGTTGCATGTTTGGTGGTAAGGCTAACTCGTAAGCGACCTTTCCCACACGCCTCAAAATCTCAAAAGGGCCAACATAACGCGAATTCATCTTTCCTTTCTTTCCGAATCTCAATAAACCTTTCCAAGGTGAAATATTTAATAGCACTACTTCTCCAACTTCAAATTCTATATCCAACTTTGATTTTGAGCTGCCACTAATCTCTTCCGAATAAGTTCAATCTTTTCCTCTGTCTGCTGAATCAACTATGGACCCAAAAACTTTCTTTCACCAACTTCATCCCAACAAATTAGAGATCTACATCTTCTACCATACAAAGCTTCATATGATAGCATTCCAATACTGGCATGATAGCTGTTTTTGTAGGAGAATTCAACCAATGGCAAATGTTTTTCCCAACTTCCTTCAAAATCTAAAGCACATACCCTTAACATATCTTCGATAGTCTGAATTATTCTTTTACTTTGACCATCTGTTGGAGGATGATACGCAGTACTCATATTCAACTTCATCCCGAGAAAATCTTGGAAACTTCTCCAAAATTTTGAATTAAATCGAGGATCTCTATCTCAAAACTATAGATACTGGAACTCCATGTCGAAACACAATTTCCTTCAAGTACAGCTGAACCAATTTATCCAATGAGAATCTCTCGTTAATGGGAAGGAAATGTGCTGATTTAGTCAATCTGTCAATGACAACCCAAATAGCATCATGATTTGCTTTGATTCTCGGTAATCCAACTACAAATTCCATCGCAAGATGTTCCCACTTCCATTCTAGAATATCCAACGGCTGTATCAATCCACTGGGCCTTTGATGTTCTACTTTGACTCTTTGGCAAGTGTAAAACTTATTTACCCAATCTGTGATCTCCTTCTTCATACTTGACCACCAAAATTTTTCTCTTACGTCTCTGTATATCTTCGTACTTCCATGATGAATTGAGTATCTGGAGTTGTGAGCATCTCGAAGAATTTCATTTTTCACTTCGGCCACATTAGGTATCTATATTCTGAAAGAAAACCTTAGGATTCTTTTATCATCCTTTTGGCTCCCTATCTCTTCTCATGTCAACTCTCCTCGTTCATGGCTCATCACTTCTTCCTGACATCTCCTTATCTAATCTAATAATCCTGGTTGAAAAGACATAGCACACAACATACCTGTAAACATACTTGAAATACTGACCACTATTTCAAGCTTCTCAAAATCCTTGAACAATTCCTCAGATGAAGTGATCATGTTTAACCTTTCTTTTCTACTTAGAGCGTCTTTCACCATATTTGCTTTGTATGGATGACAGTTAATTGTACAGTCATAATATGTAATCAATTCTAACCATATTCTCTGCCTCATGTTCATCTTCTTTTGGGTAAATATATACTTCAAACTCTTGTGGTCCGTGTAGATCTCATATTTTTCTCCATAGAGATAATGCCTCTATATCTTCAATACAAATACTATAGCTGCCAATCCAAGATCATGGGTTGGATATTTCACTTCATTTGGTTTCAGTTATCTTGAAACGTAGGCTATCACTTTACCATGTTGCATCAAAATGCATCTCAAACCTTAATATGACGTGTCAATGTAGATAACAAAATTTCCTTGATCATCTGGTAAGACTAGCACTAGAGAAGATATTAATCTCTTTTTTAATTCTTGGAAACTCTCCTCACATTTCTCATTCCATTAAAATTTCTGATTCTTTCGGTTCAGCTTTGTCAATGGTGTAGCTATCTTCACAAAATCTTGCACAAATCTCTATAATAACCTACCAATCCCATAAAGCTTCTTACTTCTATTGGGGTCTTTGGTCTTTATTATAACACCCTCCAAATCCGGGGTATAGATTTGGGGCATTATTAACAACAATTACAACTAAACCTGCACAAGCGGAATATAAATATAATAATTACCCCGAACTATTACTACTCAGGATCTTTTAAGGGTTGAGTTGAAAACAAGAACCACATACTACACTTTATTACAAACCCAAATAAATAAAACCTGTCTCAAGAACTCTCTTTGTTACAAAACTTTATTCTATCTACAATCTCACCACACAACTTTTATTCAAACTACACAAGACTTTTATTCAACCCAACATTACTACTTATCCTTTTACACCTGATCTAGCAATTCAAAGCTCTCTTCGGGAATGGGAAGGAACACTCTTGGTATAAGAGGGTCCCGCTGCTTGACTCGCTTCTTGACTATGCGGGTCCTGATGGGATTCATTCTCTACCTTAACTGTAAAACAATAGGAATAACAATAAAAGGGTATGAGCCAAAATTGCTCAACAAGCCTGCAATAATATATATAGTATAAAGAGAGAGAAATAAATGAACCAATAAGCAGCTGGTTGAAACAACCATCTGAATCTGTATAGGATAGTAATTTGCCAATGCTGGCGAGTACCAAATGAACAAGACTGGAAACAAGAACCAAC
Organism: Apium graveolens; assembly: GCF_009905375.1. NCBI lineage: Eukaryota > Viridiplantae > Streptophyta > Magnoliopsida > Apiales > Apiaceae > Apium > Apium graveolens. The sequence continues at coordinate 150,365,984 of NC_133647.1, read as the reverse complement.
ATATGCACTATAACCCGCTGATCAGTCAGGATATAGTGCGGATCTATACCCAACTGCATAGACCCAACCAACATAAAGAGTACTCAGGCAACTATGGCCTATTAAATAATGGTCTGGGTAAAACCCAGCCCGTATAGTAACCATCCAGTCCAAGGCTTAGCATCCGGAACAATTGGAATGCTTTTGATATATCCCAACACCAGGATATACCAGAGTATATGTAACAAGGGTAAAAAGGATTGAAATATGAATAGGGAATTCAATAAATTGGGAGAAATCAAGAATCGAAATGAAATTGAAACAATCATTAATAAATGGGTAACAGTGTATATGAACAATGATTATCAAAGGTAACTGATATGATAAAAGGAAATATAATTCACTATTCTGAATTTAGAAAAGGGGAATAACTTGCCTTGCGCGTACTTAACCTGGTTCAACTCACCGCCTTCTGTCCCTAGCTTGCTCTGCCTTGCTAACACTGAACCAATCATGGAAAGATAGTCGTTTAGATAACTTACTATATACGTGTATCTTGAATTGATATCACGCAACCTTATCAGTCTACCCATGCGTTTCTATCTCACTCGCATATATACACATATATTTATATAGAACATAAGTTCACATAATCATGTAAAGCACATAGCACATAAAGCATATAATCAATTTTTAGACTTATAATTATTTTTATAATAGATTCTAGACTCATACCTGCATTAACTAGTCTTATCCGATTTTTTTATAAATTTTCGGGATTTATTCGACTCAATTATACCCCTATTAGGACCTATGAACTATTAATTATCACCAAACCACTCTTTTTCGGAAGAAATTAAAACTTACAACTATTTTTATTGGATTCGTCTCATTTTTCTGAGTCTAGGGGTCTTCGTTTTGCTCAAATCAGACTAACGGTTGAATTATTATGAATTAAACAAGATTAAATTAATTAGTAACTAATTATAAATAATTAATTATAATTAAACAATCCTTAATTAAGTTTTTAAATAATTAATTAATAATTATTGTATTTTAAAATAATTAATCCCTAATTATTAGGAATTATTATTATTTATTACAAATTATTATTACTTATTCAATTAGATCGATTATTTACAAATAATTAATCGATTTAATTAACTGATACGCTATTTATCGAATAACTACGAATTACTCGAATTATAAACCAACTTAACGATTAATCACTCGTATAACTACGAGCTACTCGCAATTCTCGCATAATTATCGAACTATTAAATTATTATTGAAACTCATACGATTCGTTAATCAATTAGTTACTGATATTTAATTATACGATACAAATAATTACCGCAATATTATTCGAATAACTATCGCTTGAATACTAATTCTAATTAGTGAATCACTATTCGCATTATTAACTACTTATTAGATTATTAATCATATCACTTAATTATTTCTAATCCTTATTTATTAATTAATTACCTAATTATTAATTAATTACCCAATTATTAATTAATTAGATAATTAATAAATAATTAGATAAATAATTAAATAATTAATTAAATAATTAAATTCGAATTTATAATTTAATAAAATAATATAAAAATTAATAATACTAATTTTCAGAATTCAAAACTAATTTTTTTAATTAATTTTTAGAATTATTAAAAACTGATTTTAATTTACTAAAATATAAATAAATAATTAATTACTCAAAAACACAAAAACAGAACAGAGTTTGGGTTCTGAAGGATCAAACCCGGGTCGTTTCCGGGTTGCAAACCGGGTCGTCCCTAACCCAATCAGGTCGGGAAGAACAACCGGCCGCTGCCCAGAACCCGACGCCGGCAACGTTCCTCGACGAGAGTCCGGCGAACCAAAACACTCGATTCCAGTCGATTCTTCTGCGTTTTCGAGGCACAGCAACACAACGACGCTCCCTTCTGTTCCCAGGCCTTCCTCCGTTCTCCTTCCTCGTCGAACGCCACCGGAGACGAAGAACAACGGCGGCGTCGCCGCTTTTCCAACGACCACAAAACAGACACCAACAAACACAAACCCGGTGCCAATCGATCCCAAATTCAGCGATCTAAACGTTTCCATCAACAATAACATCAAACAATACACATAAATTCAAACCCGAAAATATAAATTTCTATTCGATCAATCAAACACGAAAAATAATTACATAATTGAAAACTAGAGATCATAAGCTTCAAAACGAGTACTCACACGCTCGATTTGGACTCCAGAATCACCTTCAAATCCTTGCTTGATTCTGCTACTATGTTCTTCACCAAACCCTAACCCTAATTCCTTTTCTGATTTTCTTTTTATTTTCTGATTTTTAATTATAATTAACTGAAAAATTAATAGTAATTCAGGTATTTATATTTTTGAAAATAATACCCCTAAATAAAATTAAGGGTCTAATTACACTCCTAATAAAAATATTTGGCCCCAATTTTTATAATTTTTGGGTATTAATATTGAATTTTTAAATATCCAATAAATACAAAATAAATGCTAAAAATTCCCAAAAATTGTGAATATTACAAAAATACAAAGAAAAATGATATATGATAATTTCATGATCATATAAAAATAAAAATATAATTTTTGTGGGGTTTTTTTTGGTGCCCGAAAGGGTCCGGAAAAGTCGTTTTTCGCGAAAAAGGTCAATTTGTAAAACGTCTAGGGGTTCAGAATAGCGATATGGTATAAAGCATTTTTAAAAAAATAGGGCCAATGATTTTGTTTGAAATACGGGCTTTTAAAACATAGTTTTGAGCTGTACGGGTTTTGATATAAAATATATAACTGACGATAAAACGCTCAATAAATATCCAAAATACGTTTGGATCAAAACAGCCAACACGTAACACATAGCAGTTAGGGTTTAATGACTTAACACATTTAATCACATAATAATACACATAATTTATCATTATTATAATATAATACAAGCGTAATTTCTCGGTCGTTACATTCTCCCCCCCTTAACAGGATTCTGTTCTCAGAATCATACTATGCAAATAACTGAGGATACTTTTCTAACATTTCACTCTCGAGCTCCCAGGTTGATTCTTCAACCACTGGGTTTCTCCACAAGACTCTCACTAATGACACAGACTTATTTCTTAATACCCTCTCGTGCCGATCTAGAATCCTTATCGGCTGCTCTACATACGACAAATCTGCCTGAAGTTCTACTGGTTCATACTCTATTACATGCCTTGTATCAGGATTATACTTCTTAAGCATGTATACATGAAATACGTTGTGAATGTGCTGCATATGGGGTAGTAAAGCTATCTCGTACGCAACCTTCCCAATTTTCTTCAAAATTTCAAATGGTCCAACGTATCGTGGCTTCAATTTCCCTTTATTACCAAATCTGGTCAATCCTTTCCATGGCGATATTTTGAGCAATATGTGTTCTCCTTCCTGATAGTCCATATCCTTCCTTGCTTGGTCTGCATATTTGCTTTGCCTGTTTTGCGCTGCCTCGATTCGTTTTTGAATAAGTTCAATCTTTTCTTTCATCTGCCGAATTAATTCTGGACCCAAAATCTTGCGTTCTCCAACTTCATCCCAATGCACTGGTGATCTGCATTTTCTCCCATATAGTGCTTCATACGGTGGCATTCCAATACTGGCGTGATAGCTGTTATTATAAGAAAATTCCACTAGGGGTAGATGTTCATCCCAACTGCCTTCAAAATCGATCGCACAAACTCCTAGCATGTCTTCAATCGTTTGAATTGTCCTTTCGCTTTGACCGTCGGTTTGCGGATGATAGGCTGTACTCATGGTCAACTTCGTTCCTAGACATTCTTGGAATTGTCTCCAAAATCTTGAATTGAAACGAGGATCTCGATCCGATACAATCGATACTGGTACTCCATGACGCATCACAATTTCTTTAAGATATAAGTGCACTAACTTGTCCAGTGAAAATCTTTCGTTAATCGGAAGAAAATGTGCTGATTTCGTCAATCGATCAACAATAACCCAAATTGCATCGTGATTTGCTTTCGTCCTTGGAAGTCCCACTACGAAATCCATCGCCAGATGTTCCCATTTCCATTCTGGAATGTCTAACGGTTGCAATAACCCTCTCGGACGTTGATGTTCCGCTTTAACTCGCTGGCATGTGTAGCATTTACTCACCCATTCTGCTATTTCCTTCTTCATATTCGGCCACCAAAAGTTTTTCTTCAAATCGCGATACATTTTTGTGCTTCCTGGATGAATGGAATACTTCGAATTGTGCGCATCTCGCATTATTTCTTATTTTAATTCTGCCATGTTAAGGATCCAGATTCTCGACGTAAAGCGCAAAATTCCTTCATTATCTTTCTGAGTTGTGATCTCTTCTCCCGTTAAGTCGTCATCTTGACTCATCACTTCATCTTGACACCGGCGAATCTTTTCTAGCAACCCTGATTGGAAAGTCATAGCGTAGATAGTTCCTGCAGATTCATTGGGAATACGAATCTCGATTTCTAATTTGTCAAATTCCTTGACCAATTCTTCGCATGAAGTTAACCGATTCAATCTTTCTTTTCTGCTCAACGCATCCGCTACAACATTTGCTTTTCCTGGATGATAACTGATTGTAACATCATAATCTTTAATCAATTCCAGCCATCGATGTTGTCGCATGTTCAGTTCCTTTTGCGTGAAGATATACTTCAGACTTTTATGATCCGTGTAGATTTCACATTTTTCACAGTACAGATAATGTCTCTAAAGCTTCAATGCAAATACGATTGCTGCCAATTCCTGATCATGCATAGGATATTTCTGCTCGTGAGGTTTAAGTTATCTCGAAGCATATGCAATGACGTTACCGTGTTGCATCAATACACATCCTAGCCCGCGATACGAAGTGTCACTGTATATGAAGAAATTTCCTTGCTCGTCTGGCAGTACTAATACTGGTGCGGTCACTAACCGATTCTTCAATTCTTGAAAACTTTCTTTACACTTACCATTCCATTCAAACTTTTCACTTTTTTGAGTTAACTTTGTCAGCGGCGTTGCTATTTTCGCAAAATCTTTGACAAATCTTCGATAATATCCTGCCAATCCTAAGAAACTCCGAACTTCTGTCAGCGTCTTTGGTCTTTCCCAATTTAACACAGCTTCAATCTTTGCTGGATCAACTTGAATGCCTTCTCTACTGATGATATGCCCTAGAAACTGCACTTCTTTCAACCAAAATTCGCATTTTGAAAATTTTGCATAAAGCTGCTCCTTTTGTAATATCTCCAATGTCGTTCTTAAATGCACTGCATGTTCTTCTTCCGTCTTTGAGTAGATCAAGATGTCATCAATAAATACAATGATAAACTTATCCAGATACTTCTTGAATACTCGATTCATCAAATCCATAAACACTGCAGGTGCATTCGTCAATCCAAAAGCCATCACAAGAAATTCATAGTGTCCGTACCTCGTTCTGAACGCTGTCTGTGGAATATCTTCGGCCTTGATCTTTAACTGATGATAGCCTGATCGCAAGTCGATTTTCGAAAACCATGCTGCTCCTTTTAATTGATCAAATAAATCATCGATGCGAGGTAAAGGATATTTATTCTTGATAATTAACTTGTTCAGCTCACGATAATCAATACATAGTCGCATACTACCATCCTTCTTTTTCACGAACAATACTGGTGCGCCCCATGGGGATACACTTGGCCCTATGATTCCTTTGTCGAGAAGTTCTTGCAACTGCTTTGCTAATTCCCTCATTTCAACAGGTGCCATTCGATATGGAGCTTTCGAAATTGGTTCGATCCCTGGCGTCAAGTCAATAGTGAACTCGATTTCTCGATCCGGTGGAAGTCCTGGAAGTTCGTCTGGAAAAACATCAAGAAACTCACAAACTACAGGAATATCTTCAATCTTCGGATTATCCTTGTCAGTATCCCGTACATAGGCTAAGTAAGCTTGACATCCTTGGCGTAGCAATCTTCTCGTCTGCATTATTGTTAAGAATTTTTGTTTTTGCTTCTCACCTTTAAATATTACCGTTTCATTTTCTTCAGTTTGTAATTTCACTTTCTTATTCGCACAATCAATCTGAGCATTATTACTAGATAGCCAATCCATTCCTAAAATAACATCAAATTCCCCTAGCCTAAAAGGTATCAAATCAACTGAAAAATGACATCTCCCTATCTCAATATCACAACTCAGACATACTCGATCTACTGCAACCTGATCATCATTTGCTAATTTTATGACTAACACTTCATCTAACCACTGAACCTCACAATCTATCTTAGAGATAAAATCTTCAGAAATAAAAGATCTAGTAGCTCCTGAATCAATCAATACTAGAGCATTTACGGAATTTACAGGGAGTGTACCTGCAACCACATTCAGATTCTGTACCGCTTCCTTCATTGACATGTTGAAAGTCCTTGCTCTGGGCTGATTTTTTTGTGGTAGTGGAGGTGGAGGTAATGCTAAAACTCTTGGAATACTAGCGGCCATTGCAACTCCTCTGCAGTCTCTAACAATATGTCCTTTTCTCCCACATTGAAAACAAGTTACTTCTGCTTTTCCTATCGGACATTCTCCAGAATAGTGTCCCCTTTGCTTGCATTTGAAACACGTGACATTTGGCTTGTTGCAAATTCCCGTATGCTTTTTACCACACGTTCTGCAATCAGGTATAGGCGGTCGAATAAGCCTTTGTTGAGTTGGGGCAGGAAGTCGATTACCCATCCTCTGGTTCTTTTGTTCTGGTCTCCTAAAGTTTACTTTTCCCCGAGCTTGAAATCCCGGCCTTTTGTTGAAACGATTCTGAAAATTTCCTGGTCCTTTCTCTTTCTGAGCTGCTTCACTTTCACCTTCAATAATCATAGCCTTCTGAACAATAGCCGAATAAGTTGTTAGTTCAAACACAGCTACTCTGCTACGAATCCATGGTTTCAGTCCTTGCTGGAATCTCTGGGCCCGCTTCTCATCCGTATCCACTTGCTCTGGAACAAATCTAGCCAATTCAGTGAACTTGGTCTCGTAATCCGCCATTGTTAAGTTGTCTTGCTTCAGCTCCAGGAACTTGATCTCCATCTGGTTCTTCATAAAGCGAGGAAAATATTTCTCGAAGAAAAGATCAGTGAATCTATCCCAGGTCACCACACCTTCTCCTTCCAAAACTTTCTTCGATTCCCACCAGTAATTGGCTTCGCCTTTTAGAAAGTAGCTAGCAAAATCCGTCTTCTGTTCTTCCTCAACTTTTACCAAAGAAAAAGCCTTTTCTATCTCTTTCAGCCAAGCTCTCGCCTTTGTAGGATCCGTGGAACCCATAAATTCTGGAGGCTTTACCGACTGAAATTGCTTGAAAGTGACCGTAGGTGCTGCTAGTGGTACTTGATGTCCTGGATGAGCGGCTTGCTGTAACATCTGTTGCTGGAACTGCTGCTGTTGCTACTGCATTTGTTGTTGCATCATCGACATTTGCTGTTGCATGAGATTAAACATCTGATCCATCTGGTTATTATTGTTTTGGCCCTCGGTGTTTCCATTTGATGAGTCGGGTTGTGCTTTTCTTTTAGGTGCCATCTTTCTGGTAATAAAACAATGGGTCTTCTTTAATAACAGTATATTAAACAGGTGTTAAAACAGTTGATTTGGGAAAATAAAACAGCTTATTAAATAGCTAAATAAATAAAACAGTATGATGTGTAATTAAATCTTTTTTTTTAAATCCTTTAAAATCTTTTTGAAAACATAAGGGTACAACATGATCGTATATAAAACAACATTTGTAAATATGCAATGGTAATGAAATAAATGTAAATGCTTAAATGACTAGAAATAAAATAAAGAAAACGTGCAAAAGACCATCTCATATATATAGGTAGAACACCAGCTGCAGGTGTCAGTGCTTGATACAAAAACCTATGATATATCAGTCGTACTGCTACTACTATCAGTCAAAGTCAGTAGCTACGCTCATACAAACTAGTCATACAATACTATGCTGCCTCTATCTACAAAATATACATGATACAACACTCCTCTATCTGCTAGTCTCAAAATCCTGGTGGCACGTGACTCAACTCCTCCTGCAATGCCTCTAGCACTGCCTCGGTAAGTCCCAATGCTCTACGATATGTTGTCCCCGCACTAAGATCCTGCTGTCTCAAATCCATAAGCTGCTGAGAACTAACCTGGTGAATCTGACGTAACATCTCCCTCAGTATGTAATCTGATCGTAACGCTCGAACGGGACCATCTGCCTGCATCTCAAACAATCCAAGGATCTCTCTGCACTGGTTCTGCCATCGAATCCTCTCCTCTCTCTCCGCCTGAAAGCGCTGATAAGTCACTGTATGATGCTCACGAAGATCCGTGCTAGAACCTCGAGAAGGTAACGGCCCATCTACCACTATCTCGTCCATAAACTCTGGCTGAGGAAACTGATAAACTCCAGGAACAGGGGCATAAATGGCTAATGGGGCGGGGAATAAGACAGGCTGCTCCATAGGTGCATACACTGGCGGCTCTGCCTCTGGCTCCATCTGTGGCATCTCTGGAATCTCAATTGGTGGCACAGGAATCTGGGGCTCTAGATCCTCCCACTGCGGAAGATCAATCATGTCAGGAATATCGAACATCGGAAACTCTAGTGGTGGAAAATCTGGTATCTCTGGCTCAAAATAGGAAAAATAATTTGCAAAACCTGGTACCTCTGGGGGAAGTGGTATCTCTGGTGCTGGTCCAGGTGGCAATGGTGGAGGTGGTGGCAATGGAGGAAAGATCTGCTCTGACACTGGAGCTAATACCGGTGCAACCACTGGATCTGTCTCGGTCCACTCCGTAGACGATGATAAAGAAGCCATCTAATATACATAACAATAATAACACAAAAAAATCAAATCACAATCCTAAAACTCATAACTTCTAATCACATAAACAGACAATCCTAACACTCTTACTTTTTATCCTATCTCATTTTCCTATCTTATCTTAACCCTAACGTTCTTGTTTTCAAGGGTCATTCCTAAGCTCTGATGCCAACTATAACACCCTCCAAATCCGGGGTATAGATTTGGGGCATTATTAACAACAACTACAACTAAACTTGCACAAGCGGAATATAAATATAATAATTACCCAGAACTATTACTACTCAGGATCTTTTAAGGGTTGAGTTGAAAACAAGAACCACATACTACACTTTATTACAAACCCAAATAAATAAAACCTGTCTCAAGAACTCTCTGTGTTACAAAACTTTATTCTATCTACAATCTCACCACACAACTTTTATTCAAACTACACAAGACTTTTATTCAACCCAACATTACTACTTATCCTGTTACACCTGATCTGGAAATTCAAAGCTCTCTTCGGGAATGGGAAGGAACACTCTTGGTATAAGAGGGTCCCGCTGCTTGACTCGCTTCTTGACTATGCGGGTCCTGATGAGTTTTATTCTCTACCTTAACTGTAAAACAATAGGAATAACAATAAAAGGGGATGAGCCAAAATTGCTCAACAAGCCTGCAACAATATATATAGTGTAAAGAGAGAGAAATAAATGAACCAATAAGCAGCTGGTTGAAACAACCATCTGAATCTATATAGGATAGTAATTTTCCAATGCTGGAGAGTACCAAATGAACAAGACTGGAAATAAGAACCAACATATGCACTATAACCCGCTGATCAGTCAGGATATAGTGCGGATCTATACCCAACGGCATAGACCCAACCAACATAAAGAGTACTGAGGCAACTATGGCCTATTAAATAATGGTCTGGGTAAAACCCAGCCCGTATAGTAACCATCCAATCCAAGACTTAGCATCCGGAACAATCGGAATGCTTTTGATATATCCCAACACCAGGATATACCAGAGTATATGTAACAAGGGTAAAAAGGATTGAAATATGAATAGGGAATTCAATAAATTGGGAGAAATCAAGAATCGAAATGAAATTGAAACAATCATTAATAAATGGGTAACAGTGTATATGAACAATGATTATCAAAGGTAACTGATATGATAAAAGGAAATATAATTAACTATTCTGAATTTATAATAGGGGAAAAACTTGCCTTGCGCGTACTTAACCTGGTTCAACTCACCGCCTTCTGTCCCTAGCTTGCTCTGCCTTGCTAACACTGAACCAATCGTGGAAAGATAGTCTTTTAGATAACTTACTATATACGTGTATCTTGAATTGATATCACACAACCTTATCAGTCTACCCATGCGTTTCTATCTGACTCTCATATATACACATATATTTATATAGCACATAGGTTCACATAATCATATAAAGCACATAGCACATAAAGCATATAATCAATTTTTAGACTTATAGTTATTTTTAGAATCGATTCTAGACTCATACCTGCATTAACTAGTCTTATCTTATTTTATTATAATTTTTCGGGATTTATTCGACTCAATTATACCCCTATTAGGACCTATGAACTATTAATTATCACCAAACCACTCTTTTTCGGAAGTAATTATAACTTACAACTATTTTTATTGGATTCGTCTCATTTTTCTGAGTCTAGGGGTCTTCGTTTCGCTCAAATCGGACTAACGATTGAATTATTATGAATTAAACAAGATTAAATTAATTAATAAATAATTACAAATAATTAATTATAATTAAACAATCCTTAATTACATTTTTAAATAATTAATTAATAATTATTGTATTTTAAAATAATTAATCCCTAATATTAGGAATTATTATTATTTATTACAAATTATTATTACTTATTCAATTAGATCGATTATTTACAAATAATCAATCGATTTAATTAACTGATACTCTATTTATCGAATAACTACGAATTACTCGAATTATAAACCAACTTAACGATTAATCACTCGTATAACTACGAGCTACTCGCAATTCTCGCATAATTATCGAACTATTAAATTATTATTGAAACTCATACGATTCGCTAATCAATTAGTTACTGATATTTAATTATACGATACAAATAATTACCGCAATATTATTCGAATAACTATCGCTCGAATACTAATTCTAATTAGTGAATCACTATTCGCATTATTAACTACTTATTAGATTATTAATCATATCACTTAATTATTTATAATCCTTATTTATTAATTAATTACCTAATTATTAATTAATTACCCAATTATTAATTAATTAGATAATTAATAAATAATTAGATAAATAATTAAATAATTAATTAAATAATTAAATTCGAATTTATAATTTAATAAAATAATTTAAAAATTAATAATACTAATTTTCAGAATTCAAAACTAATTTTTTAATTAATTTTTAGAATTATTAAAAACTGATTTTAATTTACTAAAATATAAATAAATAATTAATTACTCAAAAGCACAAAAATAGAACAGAGTTTGGGCTCTGAAGGATCAAACCCGGGTCGTTTCCGGGTTGCAAACCGGGTCGTCCCCAACCCAATCGGGTCGGGAAGAACAACCGGCCGCTGCCCAGAACCCGACGCCGGCAACGTTCCCCGGCGAGAATCCGGCGAACCAAGACACTCGATTCCAGTCGATTCTTCTGCGTTTTCGAGGCACAACAACACAACGACGCTCCCTTCTGTTCCCTGGCCTTCCTCCGTTCTCCTTCCTCGTCGAACGCCACCGGAGACGAAGAACAAAGACGGCGTCACCGCTTTTCCGACGACCACAAAACAGACACCAACAAACACAAACCCGGTGCCGATCGATCCCAATTTCAACAATCTAAACGTTTCCATCAACAATAACATCAAACAATACACAGAAATTCAAACCCGAATTCAAGAAATTAAACCCGAAAATATAAATTTCTATTCAATCAATCAAACACGAAAACAATTACATAATTAAAAACTAGAGATCATAAGCTTCAAAACGAGTACTCACACGCTCGATTTGGACTCCGGAATCACCTTCAAATCCTTGCTTGATTCAGCTACTCTGTTCTTCACCAAACCCTAACCCTAATTCCTTTTCTGATTTTCTTTTTATTTTCTGATTTTTAATTATAATTAACTAAAAAATTAATAGTAATTCAGGTATTTATATTTATGAAAATAATACCCCTAAATAAAATTAAGGGTCTAATTACACTCCTAATAAAAATATTTGGCCCCAATTTTTATAATTTTTGGGTATTAATATTGAATTTTTAAATATCCAATAAATACAAAATAAATGCAAAAAATTCCCAAAAATTGTGAATATTACAAAAATACAAAGAAAAATGATATATGATAATTTCATGATCATAAAAAATAAAAATGTAATTTTTGTGGGGTTTTTTGGTACCCGAAGGGGTCCGGAAAAGTCGTTTTTCGCGAAAAAGGTCAATTTGTAAAACGTCTAGGGGTTAAGAATAGCGATATGGTATAAGACATTTTTAACAAAATAGGGCCAATGATTTTTTTTGAAATACGGGCTTTTAAAACATAGTTTTGAGCTGTACGGGTTTTGATATAAAACATATAACTGACGATAAAACGCTCAATAAATATCCAAAATACGTTTGGATCAAAACAGCCAACACGTAACACATAGCAGTTAGGGTTTAATGACTTAACACATTTAATCACATAATAATACACATAATTTATCATTATTATAATATAATACAAGCGTAATTTCTCGGTCGTTACATTTATCAGTTAATTATAGCTTCAATCTTTCACTCCTTTATTACTAATCATGTGCCCAAGAAATCGTACTTCTTTTAACAAAAATTCATACTTCTTAAACTTTGCGTACAATTTCTCTTGTCGTAGTATCTCCAGAACTATCCTTAAATGTTCAGCATGCTCATCCTCCGTCTTGGAATAGATTAAGATGTCGTCGATGAATACAATCACAAAGTTGTCCAAATATTTCTTAAATACTCGATTCATTAGATCCATAAAAGCTGCTGGTGCGTTTGTTAATCCAAATGCCATCACCAAAAACTCATAGTGTTTATATCTGGTTCTGAATGTTGTCTTCGGAATGTCTTCTGGCTTAATCTTCAGTTGATCATATCCAGATCTTAAATCAATCTTAGAAAACCATACAGCACCTTTTAGTTGGTCAAACAAATCATCAATCCTTGGCAACAAATACTTATTCTTAATAGTCTGCTTATTTAATTCACGATAATCAATACACAGTCACATACTTCCATCTTTCTTTTTAACAAACAAAACTGGTGTGCCCCACGGGGATACACTTGGTCTTATAACTCCTTTCTTTAAAATATCTTGCAACTGAGTTGTCAACTCTTTCATCTCCACTGGTGCCATCCGATACGGAGCCCTAGATATTGGTTCTATTATGGGAGTTTACTCAATAGAAAACCCAATCTTTCTATCGGGAGATAACTCTGGAAGATCGTCTGGAAAGACATCTGGAAATTCATTGACAATTGGGGTTGCTTCGGGTGCGGGAACTTCTTTGCTGGTGTCTATCACATTAGCCAAATACGCCTCACAATTCTAACGCAATAATCATTTCATTTTATCTATCATTAAAAACTTCTTTTCCTGCTTATTCCCTCTAAATATCACCTTCTTCATTTTATCCAATGTCCGGAGTCTCACTTTTCTATTCTTACAATCAATATGAGCATTATTTTCTGAAAACCAATCCATTCCTATAATAACATCAAATTCTCCCAACTAAAAAAAAGGTATCTAGTTGGTATAAAAATGATGTCCTTCTATCTCAATATCACACCTCGGACACACTCGGTCTACGGAAACTTGATTCTTATTAGCTAATTTTATCGTTAACTCATGTTCCAACAATTCAACTTTAGAATGCAGCTTATCGATAAAATCTTTAGAAATATAAAACCTTGTAGCTCCAGCATCAATTAAAACTTTAGCATCTACGGAGTAGACTAGAAGCATACATGCAACCACGTCGGAACTCTGAACAGCATCCTTCATGGTCATATTGAATGTTCTGGCTTTGAGTTGAGCTGATGATCCTCTAATCCTTGGCACACCCTGAGATGGAGCACCTGCAATCCTTGGAAGTTACTCATCACACCCTGTGTTGGCAATTTCTAGCGATATGCCCTGGCTTCCCACACTTATAGCAAACAACCCCCGAATTCTAACCTTGAGTTGGATTCTGGCATATACTGGCAAAATGTTCTTTCCTGCCACATTTAAAACACATCACATTAGTATTACAGCTACCAAGGTGCTTCTGTCACATTTCCTGCAATATGGCGATGGAGAAGAATTAAAACTCTGCTGATTCTGATTCCTGAACTGACTATTCTGACCTCCATTCCTAATTGGCGGTCATCTGAATCCCACATCTTTATTACCCTGAAACTCTGGCCTTCTATTCAAATGGCCCTGGAAATTACTTTGCTTCTGACCTTCTTTTGAGGTTTCTATTTTCCTTTTCTTCCCGTCCTTTTCCTTTCTAGAGGTATCACTTCCGCACTCAATAACCATAGCATTCTGAACAACTGCCACATATAAAGTCAACTCAAACATAGTCACTCTAGTCTGAATCCAGTATTTTAACCCTTGCTGAAATCTCGTTGCTCTTTTCTCATTTGAATCAACCTGATCTGGCACAAACCTCGTCAATTCAGTAAACTTGGCCTCATACTCAGCGATAGTTAGATTATCTTGTGTCATACCCAAAAACATGATCTCCATTTGATTTTTCATATGCCTCAGGAAATACTTCTCTAAAAGCAGCTCTGTAAACCTCTCCCAAGTAACAAATTCTTCCCTTTCCAAGGTTCATTTGGATTCCCACAAATAGTTTTCCTCACCTTTCAGAGAATAACTGGCTAACTTGGTCTTTTGTTTAATTCCTGCTCCGACTAAGTCGAAAGCTTTCTCAATCTCTTTAACCCCTGCATTGGCTTCCACGGGGTCGGCACTTCCCTTAAACTCGGGTGGATTAACAGCTTGAAAGTTCTTAAAAGTCACCACAGGTGGAGCTGCTAGTTGTTGTTGTTGTTGTTGTTGTTGGTACTACTATTATTGTTGCTGTTGCTGCTGCTGCGTAAGATGCAACACATGTTGCTGTATCAGTCCCAACATCTGGATAATCACTGGATCTGTACAAATTTCGGTACGATCCTCTCCTGACTTACTCTTCTTTTTCGGTGCCATTATTCTGGTAAGAAAACAAGCAACTTATATATTAATTTTTCAAGCATGGTTGTTAGGTCCCAATATGTTTGTAGAAGGGGGTTGAATACAAACTATAACGTTTAATCGAATAAAATGCGGAATAAAAAAGTGAAACAAAATTCAAGTTAAATAAAACTATTATTAAACTTGAAAGGTGTTACAACAACGGTATCGTTTACAAGGGATTAATCTCAAATAAATTATTCCAAATCTAGAATAAATTCGACATGAACTTTTTCTATTTTTGAAATAAAAAGATCAAATGCTAAAAGCAATTTGAGATTAAGTTCTAGGGATTTTGATCCGCTAGATAGTTACACAACAACAAGATAATGATTTCTAGTGGTTTGAATTTAACATTAATGACTAGAAATTAATAGGCTCTGAATGCAGTTGAGAGAGATGAAATGCTTCTGCTGTTTGTTCTTCAGGTTGTTGTTCTGTAATTGATGAGCTTCTGTCTGAGTTTTTCTTTTATATTCATTCAACAGAAATTCACTGAATTGGCAAGACAATTCGTTGAGCTAGCAAGACAATCCCAACAGCTGGTAGAACTTTCGGTATGGCAAATGAATGAACTAGCAAGACAATCCCAACAGCTGGTAGGACTTCTAGTAAGACAATTAAATGAACTGGCATGACTTTCGGTATGACAATTGATTGTCATACCGATTGTCATATTAGTACAAAAGATTGTCTTGCTGAATTAATATTGAATTTAAATTCAAAATCAATTCTGAAAATGCATAATATTAATTCAGAATTAATTAATCAATTAATCCAATTAATCAATAAATTAATCTTTGCATATATAATTTATTTTCTTAATTAAATTATACGACTTAATTAATTAATAGAGAATTAATACTACTCTTGAACAACAACCATTCTTCTGAAAATCTTCTGATAATTATGAATCAATTCCACACTTCAATGTTGACACTCGATGTACTGTCTGGTTCATGAGTGACTAACTTCCGTGACGTTTCTTCATGTCTTGACTTTAATAACTTGATTTTCTTCAGATTAAATCACTGTAAATATTTGATACCCTGACGAGATCTCTGTCACTTGATTAAATCCACAATCTTGATTTATATCACTGAGGCTTGATCAATTTCTTGAGCTTCTTCCAGTGAATTAAGTCCTCAAGTCTGTAGATGAACAATGTTTCTTAATCCTTTGACATATGTTACTTAGTGAGATCTCTTTGACGATAGGACCACTATTTACTTTTTACATCCTTATTTGAGTTGAGTTAAATCCTCGAATAAACAAATAGGCTATGACATATGCCTTTCAATCTCCCCCTATTTGTTTGTTAGACAATAACAACAGATACCTAGAGGATAACTCAACTAACAAATAAGAAAAAGATATAAACAGTAATGCAAAGTAAATAGCAGAAAAGTTCTGGATTATATTTAACATTTTCCAGATTCCAAAAGAAATTTACAAGTGAATACAAGATAGATGTTCCTCTAGACTGAACATATGACTAACTACATTTGTCTATCTTGAATCATAAAGCTCTAAGCATATTACATTAAGTTGAGCTAATTGAATTCATTTGTCTTCCCTTCCGAATTCATCTTCTTCCAAAACTTGAAGCAGCTCCTTGTCAAAGAGACGATCCTTTTCTGAAGTGAAGCTGACTGGTCTAACTGGTTGAACTCCAACTGACTTCAGCTTATTCTTAAACTGATTATACCTTTTAATGTTCTTTTCACAATAAGCTTGAATCAGATCAGCAGCTTTAGTTTTCAACTCAAATGAGTATCCAGCAGTTCTTAAGTGATGTTACATCCAGACAAGATGCTTAGCAGAGTAGTCTTTAAGAGATTGTGAATCGAGCTGGCAGATTTGAAGACAGTCGGACTTAAAGAATCTTACTTGAAAGAGCAAGTTGACCACTTGAGGACTAGCCCTATTAGCAAACTCTTTTAGCCTTTCACGAAGGACTTCATTCAATTCTGAGCTTCTTTTGACTTTGTTGAGAAGAACCCAAATCTCTGATAAAGAACGATTCTCAAACAGATGAAGTGATACCTTGAAAGATCCTTCACTCTGACAATATACTAATATGCTCATTTCATTTAGAGATCTGTCAAAAGCAATTGTGATCCTTGAGATTTTAGTCTTGATAGCACTCATGTACACATCATTGTTTGGATTAGAAATTTCCAGCTTGTCTAGAAGATGTAGAAACTCCCTATCATTGTTTGTACTCAGTTGAGGTATATTAATAACTCTTCTTGCTTCATCCCATTTTTCACCAATCTTCAGTTTGACATCTCTTCTTCTTTCTTTAGCTTTAATGTCATGAAGACGTTGCTTTTCAAGAGTTTCTGTTCGTTGGATGTCTTTCCTCATGTCAATGATTTGAGATATCTTTTTAAGTTCAGCTTCTTTTCTCTTCAACTCTGACTGCTGCTGCTGAAACTCTTTCTCAAAAACAGGATCCACTTGAGCTTCCTCTTCCCATTCTTCAAAATTACTTTCCTCCTCAGCTTCAAAGAAACCATCTTTATCTCCCAAGACTGGTTCAATGGGAATGTCAAAAATATCGAAGTCATCTTGTTCTCCACTATAGTAGACATCATCAGCCTTCCTTGTGTCTCCAGCAGAAGAATCTTTTTCTTTACCCTTTTCACTTCTCCCTTGCTTCTCCCCCTTAGTTGAGGAATCCTCTACAGATTTTCCTTTAGACCCTCCCTGACCTCCATTACCTCTAGAGCCTGAGCCTCCACCAGACGGCCCTTCAAAGAAAGTCCTTTGTTCTTCATTAGGGCAGTGAGAATTTTTTATAATGAAATACAAGTGCTTCATCCCTTCATTGAGATGTTCCATGCCCTTTTCTATCTTCACGAATCTGGAAGAGTCTAGTGAATGATTCATTTCAACCAGGTCTTCAAGAGAATTCATTCTAGTATGGAGAGAGCAGAAGTTTGCAATATCGTCGGCTGATAAAGTTGGAGATTCCTGAATGGAATTAAGCTTTGGTATTACAGTGGTCTTGAAATCTGAGATATCATTTCTAATGAATGCCAGCTGATTGTTGACAGAGGTGGAAGAAGAAGACCGTTCAACCACTTGTGCTTTGAATGTTTGAGCCTCAGCCTGACTTTTAGCAAGTTGTTTTTTCAGAGCAGCAATTTGAGCTAACAGATTTTTAGTGTTTGTGTCTGTGTGTGCGCTCACCTGAATATCTGTCCTGTTTGGTTCACTCAACTCACGTGCTTGTCTTTCTCTCAATAGAAGTGCTCGTGAGGAGCCATCTCGTAGCTGGTCTTCTGTACCTGCAATTGAAATCACCCTAGCCTCTTCAAGAGAGGTCAGTGGTGGTGCAATGGGAATTCGCGAGTCCCGATCCTCAGTCAAACCTATCTTTTCATGTGAAATAGATGTCTGAATTGCTTCAGGGATAGATTGACCGAGTTGCCCTCCACTTTCTCCAGATAAATCTGTGAGTGGAGAATCCCGTGAGGAAGCCAGAGGTGTTGGATCTGGGAGGGGAGAAATTGACTCTATTAGAGGTGGCTGAGAGTCAGATTTTCCCTCTGAAGCATGTGACTTCTCTTCTGCCGTAACTATGGCAGGCACTGTAACCGACTCAATGTGCACTCCTCTCTCTATGTCCTGAGTATCATTTATTGGTCTGTATGCTTCCATTATGAGTAATGGAAGTGTGCTTGACTCAGTACAAGATGCCATGGCCCTATGGCGAATTTCAATAGATTCATCCTGTTGAGAGAATGTCTCTAGTAACTGTTCATTGGCCATTTCAAAGTCCATGTCCTATTGGGAGGACAAGGATGGGCTTTCAGATGCCTCAGTAAGTGTTCTTCTTTTCTTGGGAGGAGGCAGAGCTGAGGGTTCATTCACATCCAGAAACACACTACTTCCTACTAACCTCCTCGGTAACATTTTTGACAGTGGGGGAGAGTTTGAGACAGTTTGTGACTCTGTGTTTGGCTTTATGACCTGGGATTGAAGCTGCGGTTCTACAACTTCATGGTCAGCCCTATCAACCACTGGGGGTCTTTCAAAGAAGTAGGAATAGTTTGAGAGTGAGGAATTATTACCTGCAGTGGAAGAGCATCAGATGTTTGTGCCTGGGTGGCTTGAACCACTAGAGGTTGAGTTTGCTGTTCATGAACGGGAAGATTGAAAATTGGTAAAGGAATGAAAGTGGCCATGAAAGAAGATACAAGTACTGGAACTTGCATGAATTTGAAGGTTGTGTCTTGGCGTGTGTAGATCTTTTTGCTTACCGGAGGGGGTTCAGCTACTGATGAGTTAGCAAAAAGAGCCTTGTGCTCAGGTGTGAGAAGATGTTCTGCTATAAGCATAAGAAACGAGCGTAGTAGCACGAAACCCTATGATTTGTAGAATGATCACGCAAAGCTGTAGTGAGACGTCTCAGAAGAATGGGTAAAAGTAATTTGCCAAAATTGATCCTTTGATTGAAAACAACCGCAAGACCAATATACTGCAAAGTGGAAGTGATGTTGTGAAATTTGGATTTAGTGCAGTTGGCAAACACTTTGGAAAGTGTATCGAAGAAAATATCCCATTCAGAAACCAAATTGGATTTAGACAGCTTGGTTAAATTAATCACCCCCTGATAGTGAATGGCATGGAAAAAGTTTGAAATCTTATTTTCAGAGGGTAAATTACAGAAATTGTCCATTGGAAAATTTAACGCTCGATTGATGACTGTTTCATCAACTACATACTGTGTGTTTGCCACGGTGAATGAAAAAGATTTAGAATCATCGGCCACAGTAGAGGTTGTGCAAATCAGTCTAAGCAGATCGACATTTAATAGCACATTTGATTTAATAGCAGAGCTAACAATCGAATGGTCATTTAAAAATCTAATCCACGGCTTAAATTTTTCCACATCACACTTTTCTGGATTAAAATAACCAACATGATTATGCGAGACAATTTGGAAATTGAGAGCCATAAAGAAATTCAATAAAACACGCACTTTCAGAATTTTAAGAATGAAATTAAGAAAATTCGAATTAAAAAATAATTAATAATTCGAATTAATTCAATTAAATCCAAAAAAATTTAAAAAATTATGTCTTGTTGATTTTAAGTCCCACAATCACACTGTATTAAACCGAGGAAGCAAACACTAAACACAATATTCGAAAAAGGCAGATTCGTTTAGAAAGAGAAAAAAAAAGAAAAAAATGAACTGATTTTGAAATAAAGAGCTAAAATAAAATAAAAATTTGGGCAGCACTCCTGTATGTATATACGCGTATGTATATGAAACAGGAGTGAAGTGTGCTGAATAAAAACTCGATCAAGGAAGAAATAACAATGGCGAGAGATTTGTTTGAACAGAAGAGAGAGGAAGACAGCGGTTAGAAGAAAACAAGGAGGTTGATGAAATGATTTTAACACTATACACAAACGCCTAAGTGCTACAACTGGTATGACAATCCGGGATTGTCATACCGATTGTCATACCAGGCAAACGGTTGGATATAAAATGAAAATAAAAATAACTGGTATGACAATCTGATAGTCATACCGATTGTCATACCAATATAAAATAACATGAATAATAACAGAATAAACTAGAAAGACAATCGATAGTCATACCGATTGTCATTCTAGTACAAAAATAAAAAAGAATTATTTATATAATATAAGTTTTATGACTGGCAAGACTATTGATAGTCATACCGATTGTCTTGCCAGTATAAAACTAAACTGAAAATTTAAATTAAACACATATACACTGGAATGACTTTCAGCAAGACAATTTCAATAGTCTTGCCGATTGTCATTGCAGTTATAAAACAAATTAAACAGACTTTACACGTACAGAATATATTTACAAAATTAAAATATTCAGAAATAATTATATTTTATTCCAAAAACAGATTTCTGTTGAATTTTAGCAAATAAAATTCATAGAAAAATATTTTTAGAGAAAATAAAATATTCTAAGATATTAAAACTAACAAGTTGAATAAATAAATAAGATAAGATAATAACAATTACATAGAATTAAGCAAGAAATATGGTAAATATGATAAAATAAATTTGCAAATGAATTTTTCATTCATGAAAAATTCATTTGTAAATTCATTCAAGAACAGATCTCAGATATTAACTAGTTTAATCACTAAAGCTATTCAACATACCCAATTTACCAACTAATCTGGTAAATGTGGATTCATCAAGTGGTTTAGTGAAAATATCTGCTATTTGTTCTTTTGTTGGAACAAAAAATAGTTCAACAGTACCATTCATGACGTGCTCTCTAATAAAATGATACCTGATGTCAATGTGCTTGGTCCCTGTGTCTTGCACAGGGTTGTTGGTGATGGCTATTGCACTTGTATTGTCACATAGAATAGGGATTTTGTTCAATACAGAGCCATAGTCCCGTAGCTGATTCCTAATCCACAAGATCTGAGCACAGCAGCTTCCAGCAGCAATATATTCAGCCTCGGCCGTTGAATTGGAAACTGTTTGTTGTTTCTTGTTGTACCATGAGACTAGTCTGCTACCTAGGAATTGACAACTCCCTGAGGTGCTTTTCCTATCAACAACACTTCATGCGTAATCTGAATCTATATATCTAACAAGGTTAAAACCAGATTCTTTAGGGTACCAAATACCTAGATTTGGTGTTCCCTTAAGATATCTCAAGATTCGTTTAACAGCAACGAGATGAATATCTCTAGGATCCGCTTGGAACCTTGCACATAAGCATGTAGCATACATAATATCTGGTCTACTTGCAGTAAAATATAGTAATGAGCCAATCATACCTCTGTAGCTTGTGACATCTACCTTAATGGAGTTTTCACATGGTCCAAGCTTGACAGCTGTAGTTGACGGAGTCCTTGCTGATGCAGAATCCTCTAGATTGTACTTTTTGAGGAGTTCCTTGAGATACTTGGATTGACAAATAAAAGTTCCATCTAACCTTTGATTTACTTGTAATCCAAGAAAGAACTTCAGCTCTCCCGTCATGCTCATTTCAAATTTGTTGTGCATTAACTTAGCAAATCTCTTACAGAGATTATCATTAGTAGACCCAAATATTATATCATCCACATAGACTTGGACTAATATAGTATCATTATTATGCTTTTTAGAAAAGAGAGTTTTGTCTATGACACCTCTAATAAAGCTATTTTCAATAAGAAATTCAGAGAGAGTGTCATACCATTTTCTCGGAGACTGTTTGAGACCATAGATAGCCTTGAAAAGAAAGTAGACAAAATCCAAATGATCTGGATCTTCAAAACCAGGAGGTTGCTCTACATACACCTCTTCATCCAGCTTTCCATTCAGAAAAGCACTCTTGACATCCATTTGATAAACTTTAAAGTTCGAGAATGCTGCGAATGCCAGAAATATCCTGATGGCCTCTAGTCTAGCCACTGGAGCATAGGTTTCATCATAATCAATGCCTTCAGCTTGAGAATACCCTTTAGCTACCAGTCTTGCTTTGTTTCTTGTAACCACACCATCTTCATCTAGTTTATTCCTGAATACCCACCGAGTACTAATAGCTTTCTTGTGTGTAGTTCTAGGTACCAGTTTCCAGACTTGTTGATGTTCAAACTGATTGAGTTCATCTTGCATAGCAATCACCCAATCTGGATCAGTCAGTGCTTCTTCAATCTTCTTAGGTTCCATCTCAGAAAGAAATCCTGAGAACAGACATTCATTTTGAGTATCACGTCTAGTTCTGACTCCAACATCTGGATCACCAATAATCAACTCAAAAGGATGAGCTTTATTCCAGACAGTCTGTCTTGGAAGATTTGATCTTGATGATTCGCCTTGAAATTCATTGGGATGTTGTGTCCTACTAGTTGATCCTTCAGCATCTCCCCCTGAGTTGTTGCCAGGTTGACTTAATGTTTCTTCATCAGTAGCAGTGGTATCTCCATTGTTGCCAATGTTTCCATCACCATTACCTTGAGTATCATCATGATTAACAGGTTCTTCACCAGCAACAACCTCAGGTTCTTGATCATGTTTTGATTCTGAATCTGACATATCATCAAACTTCAGTTTCTCAGAAGGATCTTTAGTTTGGATACTAGGGAGTTTAGTGTCATCAAATGTAACATTGACACTTTTAGTTACTTTGTGTTGATCAATGATATACACTCTGTATGATCTTCTTCCATATCCAACAAAAATACCCTCATATGCCTTTGCCTCAAATTTACCACGACAATCATCTCCATCCTTGAGCACGAAGCATTTGGCACCAAATACATGAAAGTATTTGATAGAAGGTTTCTGTTCATTCATAATCTCATAAGGATTCTTCATGAAGTCTTTGTTGATTAGAGTTCGATTCTGAGTATAACATGCAGTATTGACAGCTTCAGCCCAAAAGTATATTGGAAGACCTGATTCACTTAACATAGTTCTTACATCTTCAATCAATGTACGATTCTTCCTTTCTACCACTCCATTTTGCTGAGGGGTTCTAGGAGCTGAAAATTGTCTGGTAATCCCTTTGTCTATACAAAATCCATTGAGAAGTGAATTCTTGAATTCTGTTCCATTATCTGACCTTATTTCTCTAACAGGGACATTAGAATCTAACTCGATCAACTTGATATGATCAATCATAACTTGTGGTGTTTCATCCTTAGAGTGAAGGAATAAAACCCACGTATACTTGGAATAGTCATCTACTATCACAAGATAGTAACACTTCTTTGACATCGAAAGAACATTAACTGGACCAAACAAATCCATGTGCAATAATTAAGAACACCAGTTATGGAGGATGTGTCAGTGCCTTTGTGACTTGCTTTCTTTGACTTTCCTTTCTGGAAAGCCTCACACAGTCCTTCTGGGGAGAATTCCAGCTGAGGCAGACCTCTGACCAGTTCTCTCTTGATAAGAGAATTCATTGATTTGAAATTGAGATGCGACAGTCTCTTATACCATAGCCAACTCTCATCTTAAGATGCCTTTGCATAGAAACAATTGACTTCAGGATTGCTTCCAGAGTTCATGTCAGCTACGAACAGATTTCCTTTCCGGATTCCCATCAAGGAGGGTTTTTCACTTTTCTTGTGCAGAATCTGACACTTCAGCTTGTCGAATAAAACATTGGTGTTCAAGTCCTTGCACAACATACATATTTTCAATGATAACATTACCAGCTTGCAAACAGCCATATCCCTCAGTTAAACCTTTGTTGTTATCTCTAAAGGTAACCACCGGGCCAGCTTTCTCAACCACATTTGATAGCAGGGCTCTATCTCCGGTCATATGTCTTGACGATCCGCTGTCAAGAATCCACACTACCGGTTCCACCTGTTTAATGCCCTGCAATACAAATGGATTAGACCTTCTTCGGAACCCAAACTTGGTTGGGTCCGGCATACTTGTAGAATTGGCCTTTATCAGGCAAAACAGCATTCTTAACTTTTATGTTCTCAACTTTCTCAACGACTGGACTTGTAAACAGCCTTGACAAATTTCTGTTTAGGCTTAGGCACAAATGTCTCCTTTCTAGCTTTAGGAGGACTAGCAGTCTTAGACCTATTATGCTTCTTATTATTCACATGCTGACGAGGAGTAGTCTTATCACTAGAAACGTGCTTACCATTAAAATAAGTAACCATCAAATTAAAAGCACAAGACATGCAATTAGGAACACCACATACTTTATGAGAGGAATTATCAATAGGCAATTTATGCATGGTAGGCATGGCATTTTTGTTATCCAACTCAGGTGTATCTGAGTTAATCTTAGTTGCTTTCACAACTTTGACTGGAAATTTCGACACACTTGACTTGGAAACAACCTTCTCATTAGCAAGGTCTTCAGCACGTATTTCTTCTTGAATAATAAAGGAGGTCTCATAAAATGGTTCAGCAATTGATTTTTTATAGAGGGGTTTATCAACACCCTTAGGCACATGTGGTACTTCCCTACCTTTAGCACAAACATGAGGAGGGGAGTTTATGCCTAATTCTTCAATAGCAACATTGTAATCATAACCTACTCTAGATGTTTGATTAATAGCTTGCTTATTGTAGAACTCTTTAGCCTTAGAGCAAGAATTAAAGTAAGCGTTGACCTTAGTCTCAAGACCGGTGATCTTGTCTTTGAGAATAGTTTTGAGTTGTCTATAACAGTCAACTCTATTCTCTAGAAAAGATACTTGTTCTTTTAATTTGTCTTGATTAATGTGCACAAGTCTTAATTCATTGACCTCTTTCTCAAGGTCTTTGATTTGTTGAGTTAACATTTCATTATCACGACGAGCATAATCTAAGGAGCCTCCTAGATGATAAACTAATTCAGCATCAGTAAATTTTACCTCTTTTCTTGACGATGAGGTGTTTGCATCACTAGCCATAAGAGCAAGATTCCCAACTTCCTCATCTTCACTGTCAGTATCATCCCAGCTTCTTCCCTTTGCCAGGTAAGCCCTTTCAGATTTACTCTTCTGATTAGAATCATAAGAGTTCTTCCTCACTTGCTTTGGCTTTCTGCATTCTGTGGCAAAGTGTCCCAACTCATTACAGTTAAAGCATCGAATGGTGCTTCGATCAACCATCCCTGTTTTGTATCCACCACTGCTGGTGTTAGAGGATGAAGATCCACCTTTCTGGAATCTGTTGTAGTTGGACTTGTACTTGAACTTGGGATTCCTCTTGAATCTGACATTGGAGAATCTCTTGACAATCAGGGCCATTGACTCATCTTCCAATTGCTCCAGTTCTTCCAAGGAGTAAAAATCATCTCCTGATTGATTTGTAGTAGGAGGATCAAATTTTGCTACTATCACATTTTCCTCAGCCTTGGAAGACTGTACCATTCTCTCTGACTGTTGAGATTATTGTTGTTGTTGTTGTGGTTGTTGTTGTTGTTCTCCAGCTACTAGAGCAGTAGACGTGCTGGCCACTGTTCCTTTCCCGTAGACTTCCTTCTGCTGAATCTGCTCCCACTCATAGGTTTTTAGCACACCATAGAGCCTTTCCAAAGAAATCTCATTCAGATCTCTCGCTTCTCTTATGGCAGTGATTCTATGTTCAAGATGAGTTGGCAGTGTTAAAAGGAACTTTTTGTTGACCTCCCTGATTGAATAATATTTTCCATTTATGTTCAGGTTGTTGATCAATGCATTGTACCTCTCAAACACTTCAGTGATTCCTTCTCCTGGATTGGATTTAAAATGTTCATACTCAGAGGTTAGGATCTCTAACTTGTTCTCCCGAACTTCCTCTGTGCCTTCATTAATCACCTCAATAGTTTCCCAGATGTGTTTGGAATTTTTATAGTTCATCACATGTCTGTTCATCAAGGGATCAAGGGAATCAACTAAAATTAATTGAAGGCTGGCATCCAAGGAGGCTTCTTCTTTTTCAGTAGGAGAAAAATCCTCAGGATCTTTTACATAGGTTCTAGCTTTGGTAATTACAACATCATCTTCTATAACCTCTGGTTCAATAACCATCAGAACTTTTGGACCCTTCTTTAACAAGTCCAGATATTTGGGATTTGCAACTTGTAAAAACAAGAGCATCTTCTTCTTCCACATAATATAATTTTCTTTATCAAATAGTGGAATTTTAACGGTTCCAACTTTTTGTGTAGTCATTATGAATTTTTGAGTAAATAAAAATTCAAGGAGTGGAAGAATCACAAAAGTCTAGGATCTTGATTTGTTCATTAATCAGAAGGCTCTGATACCAATTGTTAGGTCCCAATATGTTTGTAGAAGGTTTGAATACAAACTATACCGTTTAATTGAATAAAATACGGAATAAAAAAGTGAAACAAAATTCAAGTTAAATAAAACTATTATTAAACTGGAAAGGTGTTACAACAACGGTATCGTTTACAAGGGATTAATCTCAAATAAATTATTCCAAATCTAGAATAAATTCGACATGAACTTTTTCTATTTTTGAAATAAAAAGATCAAATGCTAAAAGTAATTTGAGATTAAGTTCTAGGGATTTTGATCCGCTAGATAGTTACACAACAACAAGATAATGATTTCTAGTGGTTTGAATTTAACATTAATGACTAGAAATTAATAGGCTCTGAATGCAGTTGATAGAGATGAAATGCTTCTGCTGTTTGTTCTTCAGGTTGTTGTTCTGTAACTGATGAGATTCTGTCTAAGTTTTTCTTTTATATTCATTCAACAGAAATTCACTGAATTGGCAAGACAATCCGTTGAGCTAGCAAGACAATCCCAACAGCTGGTAGAACTTTCGGTATGACAAATGAATGAACTAGCAAGACAATCCCAACAGCTGGTAGGACTTCTAGTAAGACAATTAAATGAACTGGCATGACTTTCGGTATGACTATTGATTGTCATACCGATTGTCATATTAGTACAAAAGATTGTCTTGCTGAATTAATATTAAATTTAAATTCAAAATCAATTCTGAAAATGTATAATATTAATTCAGAATTAATTAATCAATTAATCCAATTAATCAATAAATTAATCTTTGCAGATATAATTTATTTTCTTAATTAAATTATACGACTTAATTAATTAATAGAGAATTAATACTACTCTTGAACATCAACCATTCTTCTAAAAATCTTCTGATAATTATGAATCAATTCCATACTTCAATGTTGACACTCGATGTACTGTCTGGTTCATGAGTGACTAACTTCCGTGATGAATCTTCATGTCTTGACTTTAATAACTTGATTTTCTTCAGATTAAATCCCTGTAAATATTTGATACCCTGACGAGATCTCTGTCACTTGATTAAATCCACAATCTTGATTTATATCACTGAGGCTTGATCAATTTCTTGAGCTTCTTCCAGTGAATTAAGTCCTCAAGTCTATAGATGAACAATGTTACTTAATCCTTTGACATATGTTACTTAGTGAGATCTCTTTGACGATAGAACCACTATTTACTTGTTACATCCTTATTTGAGTTGAGTTAAATCCTCGAATAAACAAATAGGCTATGACATATGCCTTTCAATGGTGTCAAATATGTAGCAATCCTTTAGCATGTCAAAGCTCTCATGCATGAACTCCTTCTCAATTATAAACTTGCTAACATATTAACACATACGACATGATTATCACATAATCCTACTTACTATCTCAAAGAATAATAACACAAGGAAAAATAACAAGGAATTATCAAAATCTTCCCACTCTTGATTAACAATCTCAAATAAACCAACCTTCCAACCCCTTCCATCGCTTCCTACTATCCTCGGAAACTCAATAACAACACAACCACGACACGAAGGCCTAATGTTGAACACAAGTAAGAAACCAGAACAACTTAACTATAGGCCAAACTAACAACCTGAACTAAACTTGATAAGAGTTGAACAGCATGCGGTTATCTTATTTGACCTCCATATGACTTACTTAAGACAACACCTAAGCCAGTTTCGGTGACCATAACCTGTATATCTGATACCAACTTGTGACGCCCTCCAGGTCTGGGGTCTAGATTCGGGAGTCAATAATTGATAAAAAATATTGTAATACGCACAATGGAATAAAACAATAAATATGACCCCTGCATGCAATTGGAAGAAATACAGGTTATTGTATGGAACAAGCACTAATGCAAACTATAAGTTATTACAACCCATAATTCTATTTAGTTTTACATATTATTCAAATTTTATTACAAACCACTAAGCTAGCCGAACGTGTCAAAGCATTCTACCTGGGAAAATATACACATCCAAAAATAATTACAAGCAAACGTCTCCTGACCCGACACCTGGAACTCAGACTTGCTCTGGCCTAACTGAAAGATCAGAATAATAAACAAACATGAGCGAACGAAATGCTCAATAAGCAGTAAAATGTGTATGCTCGAAATGATAAAACCACATTATGTTGATAACTGAAGAATATGAGATAAACAATAATATTTGAACAAAAATAAAAGCTAAACAAGCTATAAGCATTAAGAGATAATTTTTAGATTGGAATCTTTCATTGACGAACGTGCTATCACATACTGATCAGCCCGTGTGATAGCACTAGATCATGATTCGTAAAAACATGTCCACAACACGAGTACTCAAATAAAAAGCAATATATCTGGTAGTGGCATAAGTTGTATTATAAATATTTCATATAATACATGGATGGCCCTCCGCTGGACCGTCCGTCCCAGTTACTTACGCATTCATCCAATCAAAACATTTTTCGTAAAGGAATCGAATCAATCAATTGTTAGTGTTTGTGCCCCTGAGACAACACTATTATGTTTATATTATGAAACATTTGGATTATTAATTATGATTATATGGATTATTCTTTAGTAATTTATTATATCTTTATTTTCTGCGATAAGATATTAGATTAATAAATATCCTTGGAATATGATATGTAAATATATATCTCTAAGTACATGACTTAGAAATGAGATTATGAGAAAAGTATTGATATTCCTAAAGGTCCCTAGTCAAGTATTATTGTTAAGGAACGATAATAAATACATTGAGACTAGTGTGTTTATTGGCTGATGATCACATCTCATTGATCATAGGTATGATGATACTAAAGTCAAAACACAGGCACATATATTAAATACATGATGCCAGATTGACCTGTTGTGAGATACTACATGTTTATAGTGTCATAAGTTAATCTCACAGTGATAATGATGTATTGGTCCTTTGACCTGAACTCATTATATTTCTATACGAGAATTAATATACTTTGATACTATTAAAAGTTATCCTTGACTGGGTAATAATCAAAGTAGACTTTGGGTACATTATGAATCGTATGAGAAATATGAATGATGTAGATGGGATTTAGCCCTCCTTTATTAAAGGAGTGATATTATTGGCCTCTTGATTGAGTAAGACTATAAAATGCATGGCCGTGCTCAAATACTGATTTGTTTAATAGTTTACTCATTGATCAAGGAAAGAAGGATTGAACGTTAACAGAGGATGACACAATGCATGCCTCGGGGTTGATCTATAATATAAGGCTAAAAGGATTATATTACATTGCATGTCTCGGGTTTGATCTATAATATAAGGCTAAAAGGATTATATTACATTGTACATTATTCACGAAAGGTTTAATTGATCACAGATTTAATTATTATTACTTGGGTAACAATGTTGTATTACTAGATGCCACTCATTGTTTATGATTTTATATTAGATTTAAAATTGTTGCCAACATAATAATAACCTAAAGGGTCGCACAAAGAATGATTGGAGGATAATTTAATTTAAATTTGGATTTAAATTAAATGTAATTCATTCAAATTATTTATTATTAATTAAGTGTGACTTAATTAATTAAATAAATAGGAAATTCAAATTTAATATTAAATTCGAAATTAAGTTATT
Organism: Apium graveolens; assembly: GCF_009905375.1. Lineage (NCBI taxonomy): Eukaryota > Viridiplantae > Streptophyta > Magnoliopsida > Apiales > Apiaceae > Apium > Apium graveolens. The sequence goes on along the minus strand of NC_133647.1, from coordinate 150,335,476 downwards.
GGATGATTAAGTGAGACTAAATAATACAATAATTAGAATTTCAAATTTAATAATAATAATAACTCTAAAATTCAGTTTAGGGTTGGAGACCCATTAGCTCTTGCCTATATAATATCTTTTTCTAATAGAATTATGGTTACACATTTTATTTGATAAAACATAAACCCTAGAAGCTTGAAGAGAGATAGAGAGAGCAAGAAGGCGGTCTCAAGAACGTGCTAGTACACACCCATTCTCCGGGCGATCATTCTTGTGGATACCTTCAAGGCGTAGATCGTTCCAGCGACGGGCTACGTGGTGATCATTCAAGACCTCCATTTTTCCATTAACGTAAAGCTTCTTAAGGTAAACATACTGAAGTATGAATTAAATATTATTTTTCGCATAGATCCTGCGGAGGGTTTCAATTTTTAAGATTTAAATTTACATTTTTCGTTGCGTTTATGTGCTAAAAACCCTTCAATGGCATCACAGCTACTTGCGAAAAGTTTTTAATTTATTTTTGTGTTTAACCGTTTTCGATATATGAGCATGTACATGATTCGCCATGATTTGATGTTGATATAATATGCTTGTATATGTATGGTTTTGAATATATGATATTCATGTGAGTTGTATAATCATAAGATGATTATGTAATCTGTATATATACTGATATATACATTATTTATATTTGTTCTAATTATGAGAAGCGTATTAGATACGGATTCTGAATTGGCTGCTGCAGATTTGCTGAAATCTGGGTCTGGTGTCCGATTTCCGCAAACGAATACTCTATTCGATAGGTAAACGAGTGTCTGAACAAAACTGATAGCTAAAGCTATCAGCGACTCGTCTGTAAAGCGTTTGACTTCCTTCACTGCCCGTAAACCGTGATTTTTATTTTTCTGATTTGATTCTGATTTTTCTGATTTTTGTCATATTTCTTTTATGATTAGATCATGGATAATATGATATGTTAAGATCATATTATGTGTTTTAACATGCTTTTATGTGTTGTATGAGCATGGTGGATGGTTATGGCCTTTCGACCTTAGTGTAATGGTTTTGGTTTTGGTTTTAAATACGACTTGCATGTCATCAATCTTTGTAATCATAAATATCAAATGTAACTCGAGTTATTCTTGTAAGTTCATTAGATTAGTTTTACTTTCAATCATGTAATGTAATTGAAGACTCAAGAAGGCTATCCAATGGAGGTGATTCAAAGAAGAAGACGAGGCATACAAGAAGTCTAAACAAAGAAGAAGACTTATGTAATAAGTAGTTGTATTTATTTCCATCACCACATTAGATTGACCATGATCTTTATCATGAGCTTGATAAAGATCACATAGGATGGGGCCATAACCAAACACATTTACTTTATTGCACTTTACATATTGATGTATGAATGTATGTATAGAATAGTTAATGATGCATGCTTTAATTAGATTAATCATGCATGAATGTATGTATTAGATACGTCACCCATGCCATGCCTAAATAAGATAAAATCTGTAACGACTCAAGATTTTAAAATTTATAGAACTTGTAAGGCTGTGGTTTTAAGCGAGACCGATGTGACTCCTCCACTACCTGAAAATCAAACCATTGACGAGTATTGATTTGAAGTATTTTATTCAAGGAAAAATTGGGAATCTCTTTATGATGGGATCATGATCGTTATAATACTAAAAAAACCCTAATGTTTATAATAAGTTATTTAGATGCCTTCCAATATATCCAATGTGTTAACCCCTAGATCGATAAGGAGTGGGTTCGCCAGAGTGAAGTACTCTCATCTATCGTGGGATGGCGTATTGAAGTATATGATACTTTTTACACCTTTGGGTTTTAACTTAACTAAGTTACCATAATAGGATTGTGAACATAGAGGCATAGAGTTTGGTGAGATTTATTGGATAAATAAGAATAAATGTTGTTCCACTAAACTATCCAAGAGTTATATGGTTGATATAATTAACAAATGTTATCTACCTTATTGAATCATGTTTTAGGAGTAAAGCCAAAGCTGAACTAAAATGTTGTGAAAATTTGGATCTTAGCTCACTAGAAAATATATAGAAGATACTCTTTCAGAATTAATAGTTAGGGCTATTAATTTGATAAAATAGTGGGAGATATATATTTTGAATATATATGAATAATCACTGAAACATAATTTAATAATCATCTGTAAACTAATTTATCTTATACATTTTAAACATTGTAGATATCAAATGGCAATCAATTCAAACAACTTCTATGTGCGATCAGTCCTTGATAAGGACAAGCTGACAGGAACAAACTTCCTTGACTGGAAGAGGAACTTGAGGATTATCCTCAAACAAGAGTGCAATCTCTATGTCATAGATATCCCTCGCCCTGTACCTCTCCCTGAAGGAGCATCCCGTGCTCAACATAATGTTTATCAGTAACATATCGATGATGACACGGATGTTCAATGTCTCATGTTAGCGATCATGAGTGCTGAACTTCAGAAATAACATGAGAATATGGATTCTTATGATATGATTGAGCACCTTAAATGTATGTTTGAAGGACAGGCTCGTCAAGAGAGGTTTGATACTTTCAAATCGTTGCATGCATGTAAGCAGGGAGAACGTGATCCGGTTGGATCGCATGTTCAAAGGATGATTGGGTATATTGAGTACCTTGCCAAGTTGGGTGCCCCGATTGCTGTGGAGCACCAGATTGACCTAATTTTGCAATTTTTAAACAGCAGCTATTCTCAATTTGTGATGAATTATAATATGAATGAGATAGATAAGAACCCCACCGAACTGTTAGCTATGTTAAAAATTACTGAGACCAACGTTCAGAAGTCATCCCCTGCTCCCATGTTGATGGTGAATAAGGGGAAGGCCAAAGGGAAGGGTAAATGGAAAGGCAAGAGGAAGATGGGATCTAAATCGAATGCCAATCCGAAACCTGATCCGACCAAGACTTTGAAGCCTAAAGGTGGTGTTCCAAAGGTTGGTGATTGTCACTATTGCAAGAAACCAGGTCATTGGAAGAGGAACTGTCATGCTTATTTGGAGGATCTGAAGAAGAAGAAGGTTGTTGTTACTGCTTCTGATTCAGGTATTTATGTTATAGAAGTCAATTTGTCTACTTCTACATCTTGGGTATTAGATACTGGATGTGGTTCTTACATTTGTATAAATGTGCAGGAACTGCAGGGAAGTAGGATATTGGTGAAGGGAGAAGTCGACCTACAAGTTGGTAATGGAGCAAAGGTTGCTGTTTTAGCTGTAGGGACTTATCATTTTTCGTTTCCCACTGGGCTTGTTTTAGAACTAGATAACTGTTTTTACGTGCATGCGATTTGCAGAAACATTATTTCGGTTTCTTGTTTGGACAAGAAAGGTTTTTCATTTTTGATTCAGAACAATAGTTGTTCCTTTTCATTCAATAATGTTACATACGGGGTTGCTTGTTTGTTTAATGGTTTATATGTTCTTGATATAGATAATCATGTCTATAACATAAATAATGATAATAAACGTATTAAGATGAAAGACTCAAATCAAATATACCTTTGGCATTGTCGTTTAGGTCACATAATTGAGAAACGTATTTCTAAATTACATAAAGATGGTTACTTGGATAAGTTTGATTTTGAATCATACGAAGAATGCAAATCTTGTCTCATTGGCAAAATGGCTAAAGCTCCTTTTACCGGACAAGGTGAAAGGACCCCGTACGATTATGATTTATACATAGTGATGTATGTGGTCCAATACGTACGATGTAGTAACCCCAAAATTTTAAACTTTTTGTAACCCTTATGAATAGTGTTTTTGCTGATTATGCTGAATAAGAAAACTTTTCATGCCACACTATGTAGGGGTTCTTTTATTGTTATTCTGAGATCTTATTAGTACTCTATATGATATATAAGTGTATGTGAAGATCGTCAGAATCCAAATTCGAACACCTTGATTTTTCCCGAAAATCCACCAGATACCGAAAGAATTGAGTATGAGGTAACAGGATAAAAAGGATTTAAATTCAAGGATTATAAGAGAGGATCATAAAAGGAATATAATGTATTGAGAAAGGTTAAGGAAACCCAAGTAATAAGATCCCGGGTATGATCCCTCAATCGATAAACGAAAATGAAAGTTAAGTGAACCGTATAACAGATCAGCAGTCATTAGCCAAGTAATTAGAAGCTAATCAAAGAGATTAGTGAGGATGATGTCATCAAACCAATAAGAAGAGGACAAGCATGGGAAGATGACATAGGATTGATGACCTAAGCATGACCAAAGAGAAGTGTGTTGTTGGTTGATTAAGAACCACACAAAAATCACCATGGTTAAAAGGTAAATAATTAAAACAAAAGCCAAAAACAACCAACCAACAAATCATTTCACCAAAACACAAGTTGACTTCACTTTTCTTCAAGAAAAGCTCTCGGCCTCTTTTCCATTTCAAGAAGAAAAAAACCAAAATCCAAGTTCCAAGCTTCATTAATTAGTGAGGTAATTATCTAAGACTCCTTATGTATAGATATAGCTATCCTATAAGTTTAAGCTTCAAATTTCTTCACAATCTCTTCCTAAAATTCATGGAAGAAGAGGGTGAATAGTGTTTTTCAAGAACTTAAAATTTTGTTCTTGAGTTTTTGTTTAGATTAAGCTTGGGTAAGGACTTTCAAGGGTGATTCCAAGCTAATTAGTTACTCCTACTCACCAAGGAAGGTATAATCTCAAATCATAGCCCTACTTTTGTATATTTAGAGCTTTTGTGTTTAGTATGGTTCATGAGAAGATTGATTATTGAGTATTTAGAGATGTGTTGGTTTTGTGATGTGTTTGGAGTTGTAAATCTTGTTGATTAGTTAAAGAACTTAAGTAAAGCTTTTAGTTCATGATGGGAAGTAGTATAAATTTGGAAATATTGAGTTGTTTGGGCCGTTGTAGCATTGTAAGTATGGAGTTTGGTTGTATGGTTGAATTGTGGTTGATTGGTGGTTGATTTAGAGTAGGATAAAAATTGGTAATCGCGTAAATATAGCCGTCGTAATGTCCGATTTACTTTAGACTATTTTGTTCTTAACAATCAGGACCCGAGGACTCACCGGTTTTGACCATTGCCATGATTAGATAGTTCATATTACGAGCTTCGTTTTGATATGTGGTTCGTTTGAATCCGATGTACGGTTTAGGAGAAACGACTGTTTTAAGTAACGGTGTTTCACGAACGAACCATTACCCCTCGCCTTACTTTGAAACATAGGTTAAAGACCTTAAAGGACTAATTGGAGTATGAATCATTTATGTAAAGTGTATTAGGAAGTTGGCAAGGCACTCGTGAAAGAATCGCCTTAAAACACTTAATGGTTAATTTATTAAAAATGGTGGAGCCGAGGGTACTCGAGCGACTTAAGAGAATCGTTGAGCGCAAAGCGAGTGTTAGAGTCTAATTGGTTAAAGTATAGATTCATAAGCGACTTTGGTTTAATTCCAACTTATATGTTGTTTATAGGTTACCAGACTCGTCCCAAGCCATTTATGACCCCCAGTCACTCAGGCAAGTTTTCTACCTGTTATACTGTTGTTGTGATGTAAATATATGTATATGCATTATCTTGTGATAAGTGCATGATTGTTATTAGCAAATCTTGCGATATATTAGAGCATGTGATATGGTATATATGCATGTATGTTTTGTAATCTTGATATCTAATTGTTGATTCAATTGCTTATAAGTTGCATAATACCTATGCTAGAGATAAGCAGTAGTTGCGTATACCCTTAGTATTGGGGACCCAAAGGTGAACATTTTTCTAAACCGGGAGTCGCTGTTCCCGAGTATAATATATATATATATATACATATTGATATAGTTTTCAAAACTATTAATTGAATAAGGTTTATTCGATAACTTTATTTTATTTAATGAATATTATTCTGAATATTCATTTGAGGACTTATGACTCCGCTTACTTTATTTAATGAATATTATTTTGAATATTCATTCGAGAACTTAAGACTCCGTTTATTTTATTTAATGAATATTATTTTGAATATTCATTTGAGGACTTATGACTCCGCTTATTTATTAAATAATATTCTTTATTTTATTAAAGAATAATGCTTCGATAATCAAACTTATTTTCGATTATTCAAATAAAGATCGTACTTTCGTATAAGTATATCTTTGGTTATTTATTATTCATTTCAAGTATAAGTTTTAAAACTTTTACTTCAATTATTTTTATAAGGATTATCCTTATGGGAATATTATTTAAATAATAATATTTAGATATTTTCTAATATATCAGGACTGATTTATTTCATTAAATCAGCTTTACTCCAAACATTCTTAAAAATGTTTTCGAGTCTTCAAAATAATTTTAAAAGTTAGAGCGGATCCCAAAACTCGTTTTCAGATTTAAGATCTTCCTTTCGAAGGAGACTTGAATATTCGCTCAAAAAAATCTTGGGGATCCGGCCCTGTGGTGTATTTTATATTCGCAACGAGGTTGTTGTTTTGAGAAAACAATTTGATTACTTGCCCAACGTTCGGGAAGTAAGTCCATCTAATCGAGTCGGCATAAGCGACAGGCCGGGGTACGGTCTATGAAGGTGTAAGAGGCTGGGTGACAGTCCATCCACGTGTGAGTGGTCGGGTAACGGTCTAGCGCGAGGTCCTAATGCGGCCTGGGTGATGACCGGCGAGGAATTCATCCATCTACAGTAGAAAAGGTTACTTATTGGTATCTTTGCCTGATCAGCAAGATATCAGGTTTATGCCAAAATTCTTTTCTTTCCAAATTCATTGGATATTACAACTCTGTTCATACTTTACATGACAGAGGTTTTCAGGAAATGTATGAGAGAGATATATATATATGGATATATATATATATCGGGACTTAATGAAGTATCTCGTAACTTCATTTCTTTTGAATGATATTTCAAGGATTGAATCTATTCAAATCATATCTTGTAGTCTCATCTATGTGATGAACTTTTGATACAGATTATACCTTGAACGGCGGTAGTTCAAGTAGTATTCGGAAAAGATATAAGTATATTGGAGTATCTTGTAACTTCATCTTTTAAACTTATATCTAGTAAATGATTATCTTGTGCATGTCAAAGATTTTCAGAAAAACGTTGAGACAAGGCTAGATATATGAGATCACCTTGCAACGATATTTTTATACAATTATAAACTGGAACGCTGTGTATATTATACATGTCAGAGGATTTCAAAGATTGTGAAAAGTATATATGTATATATATACTGAATATTTTGTGACTTGGTCGCGTTAAGATATCAGCTTGGTTTATTTCTTCTTGACCAAGACCTTCATGAGTATGATGAGAATGCTCATATATTGTTAATTATTATATATATTATTTCGGTGGGTTTGTTGCTCACCCTTGCTTTCTTCTTTCATCACACAACAACAGATAGAAAAGATGAACATGACCAAGCTTCCAATTCGCAAGCGGTTTGGAAACGTTCCGCTATTTTCTGGAAGCGTTGATGCCGCCGTAGCTGAGGTAGAAATTACCAATAGGCTAGGCTTTCAACTTCTGATGTACCAGACTTATGTATCTATATGAATTGTAATAATGGCAAAGAAATGTAAATTTATTTAGAAACTCTTTTAAGGTGTAACGGTTTATAACTGTGGAATAAAATGACTTGTGTTACTTTTGGTATTCATCTCTGAGACTATAACTTGTGGTGTGTGTGTGTATATTGTGGGGTCACAGTACTCAGTAGTTGGTTGACTGTTAAGATTAATTATTGATAAGGGAAATGGAACTCGTGACAACCCGAATCCCCGACCCCGGATTTGGGGGTGTTACAGAAATGGTATCAGAGCTAAGCGTTATAAACCTCAGAGATGATGTGACATTAAGATAATAAGTTCACTAAGAAAATAAGAACTCTTGCCAAGTTCATAGTCGGGCTACCTAACGTAGTACTGACAGTTAAAACCCTTACGGGAACCCTTATAAATATAATAATAGTAACATGGTTCGTTCTCGTATAGGGCAGCGGGGCACCGAACCCTGAGGTTCAGGAGCATCAGCATGAGGATGTTTTATTACATATTGGAGATCAAATTGTGAATCCAATAGAGTACCCTAATGAGGGACCGGATGAGATTCATATTGAGAATGTTGCGGTTGAGGATGTTATTCCAGAAGGGATTGTTGCTGAGGAAGATCTCGTGGAGGATCCTGACGAGAATGAAGAGAGGACCGCTGAGGAATTGATGACCGTAGTCAGGGCGACTACCAGAGCTAGAATGGCCGCAAGGGTGGCACTAGAGGATGAAGAGTTACCAAGGGCACAAAGGATAATGAGGGCAGAAGGAGTGGGGCCTTCCATGACACCAATTATACCAGTGTCAGACCCTCTTCCAGAGGTTCCTATAGACATCCATGAGGTTCCACCAATTCCTGTTCCCTCCCTTGTACAGAGCCCAGCACCTACTGAGGAAATGCCACCTTTATCTCCTGCACCATTTTCACCTCATACCGTGCTTGGTTATCCATTTGGATCTCCTAGGTCTACACCACCTGCACCCCATGGACTGCTAGATGCTACCACTCAGGCTTCTCTTATCGCCGATTATTATGACTTTGGGTGGCCTGTCTGAGGCCCGTAATGTTAGGAGTGATCTGTTGGATCGACTTACTGCACCGAGGATTGAGGGCAGGGTACTTCCGGCAGGATTAGCTTATAGCATGGAAAGGATTGAGGCTACCACCCGTGTTACAGCTAGAGGCCATCTTGAGGGTCAGGTTGATCCAGCTCTACTTATGACTATCTTACACCTCATCACCTCTGTGATGGAGCAGGTTAGGGATGTCGTGCGTGCCCGCATTTCTTAATCCATGGTAGTGTGCAGAGCCAGAGCGATCAGACAAGGGTTTCATGTAGCGCCGCTTTTGGAGGATTAGCCTAAGTTATAAATGATTAGTTTTAATGACTAGATGATTATCTATGGTAGTACTTTTGGGATAGAAGTGATCAGATCAAATGATGTAATTCTCTTTAATGTGTTCAGTTGTTGTACCCTCGAACAAATGGTTATGTATATATTCGTTAATTTCAGTTCAGATCAGTTTGTTTGTGATAAGTTCATATTGTTAATTGCACTATTAACACTTAAGAGAGTGTCATGAAGTTTATAGAACTTGAGAATTCATAATTTGCAATCATACAAGGACTGAACGAGGGAACGACTTAAGCAAAGTAAGTAAGAAAAATATCCAGAGATTTTCAAAAATTTTCCAAGCACTATGCCCCCACGAGGAATAAGCTTAGGGGCAAACCTTGAATGTGATAATCAGGGAGGTCGCAATTAAGATAAAAGGAACCCAGAACATAATGAAGTGGAAAACAAGGATTTTAACGTATAAGATAACTCCAATTATGGGAGAAGGATGAAACATTTCATACTAAGGAAATAGAAAGTCGAGTAAGGAAAGGAGACCCGAGACGGTACTCCTATACGGCAATTCATGGACCTGCCTAAACAAAACTTATACTTTTATCCCTAACCACCACCCTGAGGAAGCAATGAAGTGGGAAATTCTTTCAGGACCTTTAAGTCGCTAAGCTCTCAGAGTTCCAAGGAACAAGCTGAGCTAGCCGAGGCAAGAGCCTGGCTAAAGGAAATAGAGGAATCATTTGAGATTCTAAATGATTGACGAATCACAAAAGACTGTTTTTGTCACTTACCCTCCTAAGAGAGAGACCACCCGCTGGTGGAAGGCTAAGGAAGATAGAGAGATAGTGTAAAAACTTTAGAGCCAGAACAAAGGCAGGCGAGTATGATAAATTATGAATCTAAGTTATAAAAGTTGTCAAGATTCATTTTGAGGACACGAAACCAGAATGACGGGATGTTTGAAATCAGTGCTTATGTTGTGTTGGTTCATGAAATAATGATAAGAGAAAGGAAAATAAAAAGAAACTGAAGTGGAAAGGAATATAAAGGCAATAGAGTTTGAGGAATGATGAGGGAGTTGGGTATGAGGAAACCCTAAAGAATCATAGTAGTAGAAATAGAAAAGTATGTGATCGTCAGGATGAGGATGATTCACTATGAGTTAAAAGTTGATGGTTGAAGGCATAAGAGATGTACATATTGTACCCCCTTTAAGTTGGGAGAATTCGAGGAAACCTTGAGATAGTTCGAAGGATAAATAATGAGACGCGGATAGACTGAGGAGACAAGAAAGTAGGAAATTAACAAAATTGGATGAAGGAAGTGATCTTCAAGAATGTGAAGTGTAAGACCGGTGGCATGATACCCAGAAAGGGAGACGCCGGGTATGAAAGACATCCCAACATTGAGATGACTGTTGAGATAAACAACAAAAGTAAATGAGGAATTATTAAGAAGAAGTTCACGTTGAACATGACCAATATCTTCCAGGACATCCCTGTTGTCATTACCAAATTTGGAAAGAAAAGCGGGTAACCATTGTTATCTTTTGAAGGCCATATGTGTTGACCTCAGTTTGAATAAGGATGCTATTGTGAAATTGGTATAGACTATCTGGGTGGGAATGATTGAATAAGACACCCTTATCAGGGATATATGACTTGATTTATCCATGGAAGGATGCATGTACCTTTTTAAAGGTGGAATTAAGGATAGAACATCTGTAACTTAGAATGAATCCTAGGGGAATGCATAAAGGTTGGCATTTTACCCTTAATAGGGATGGTATGAGTTTTGACAGTATAAATTGGAAAGGATTAAGGTAACAACAACCTTTAAGGATCAGTGGAGAAATTTTTCAGAAGTATATAGACAATGATTCTGGTATTAGTAAATGGTATCTTGATATGCCCTGTGCCTAGGGTGTACCTGATAAAGGATTTAAGGATAACCTTAGAGGTTTTACAAGGAGAAAGGTAATATTCAAAGTTCTCAAGAATAGAAATTTTGATAAAGGAAATGTGACGTAATTATGATAATGCCAGGTGGGGCACATGTTGAACCATAAGAAAGTATAGATTGACCCAATAAGGGTCGAGATTGGTGAAATCAAGAAGGACCCAAAATAAGAGACGTCCTAAGTATGATCAAGAGTCAATCGTGACAATGTTAACCTCTTAAAGACCGAGGCAATAACTTATGGAAAAGTGATGATATATTTTTTACCAAGGCGTAATGAAGGGCATTTTCACACAAGCAGTGATTGGAAATGAGGTAGAAAAATTTAGTTGAAGGTCATTTAAAAGACATTGATTGTAAGGAAATTTTACTATCAGGAAAGGCCAAAGAGGTGGCCGACACTTTAAATGTAAGAGGATAATTATAGGCGCTCGTGCCAGAGGAATACAGTGATGATGGTTGAAGCCGTGAAGGTTGTATTATGGTTTGAAAGATTGACATTCCTTCCGATGATTGTGCGATACTCAACCGTGATAGTAGTTTGGTAAAGATTTAATTTATGAAATCGCTGTGAGCGGGCTATCTATCTTATAAGGTTATATCTTGAGATAAGCCAGGACCATGTTACGAAAGGACTAAATGAACATTAAGCTTCATGTCTCCTAATAAGGACATATGGTTAATAATGGTGTTAACCTGCTATCGTTGCTTTTATTGAAACTCTTCTGCAATTTTATCTGCTTCATGTCATACGTACGCCAAGTTCAGGAGTGTTCTTCATGAATCATGGAATGGTGATTATGTTGCCTCCTTAGAAGAATCCGATACGACATGTATGGACTCCGTATGGTTAGCTATTAAGATTTCATAGAAAATAAATGACTACAGTAGGTCAGTGGTGGACCATAGTAATGCAACAATGATTCTGCGAGTAATGAGCTGATTACAACCGTGAGAGTTGTATTGGAATGGATGTTGAGATTGAGTACCCCTAATGGGGTCGTGTTGATATATAAGTTATCATTGATAGACTACCTAGTGGAGTATTTACATATTATATATTTATTCCCTCTTATGAATAGAGAGTCGTATTACTATACGAGGAAGGTTGCGGTGCAAGCATAGAATTCTAGTAACGATGATATCTAGAATGAGATCCCAGATTCAATTTTCGATGTCGAGGGAGTTTCAAAGGTGATTGTGTATAAGCTCGAGCAAGAGCATGGGTCCATAGAATGATGGACAGAATATCAAAAATATTTAGGCATGTGAAATACGATGTTATAATACCTGATGTTGATATATATACGTATATGTTTTGTTCTCCTATGATAAACCTCTATAGTTCAGAGGTAGATTCCAAGCCAGATATTTTGTTGCAGTATATTTTATATATATACAATTCTCTTCAATTCGTTCTTTTCTCTCATTTTCATTTCATATAAGCTGAGAAGAACAACCCTTCCAGAAGGGGAGGTATTGCCGAATGACTATCTATCTGTGTGATAGAAGCCTAGTAGGATACCACATGTTGTTTAATTGCTTGTCAAGTGCTAAAGGCTGGCCACCTTCTGTACTAACTATGCAATAGAACAAGTGTTCATGATCATAGTGATCTCTCAACAAATTCCTTTACTTCTATATGATGGATGAAGCTTTCGAAGATAGAAGCAGCTAGAAAGGAAGTAGTATCAGTACGGTGGTATTCTGATTCTAACACGTTCGTGATACTAAGGGTGACGTGGTTATTAAAAGGTTATAGAACGCTAACGAGCAAAAGTGTAACCAGTATAGTATTATGTACGGAAGATAGTAACGACTACGAACTGGAAAAGAATGGGTATTGAGAAGCAAAAGCTATAATGCTAGAAGCTATGATGAGAGTCGGTGCAATAGACTTGAAAGAATTTGGAATGATCACTTAACGCGGGTTAAGTTTTCTCATGATAATCGATCGTATGTCAGTATCAAGGTATCGCCTTATGAGATCCTTAAGGGAAGACAATGTCGATCTCTCTTATGTTAGGATGAAGATTACAGAGCGCAAGATGCTCGGACCAGCAGTGGTCCAAAGGACCAAGGATATAATAGATCTAATTAGAGGACGGCTGGTAGTAGCCCGAGATGGACATAAGAAGTATGTTGATTCGACACGAAAGGACAAAGGATAGGAAGTAGGGGACCTAGTGATGTTAAAGGTATCCCTTGGAAAGAATGGATGAGGTTCGGAAAGAAAGGAAAGCTAAGCCCTCGAATTGTTGGACCCTTTGAGGTATTAAGACGTATTGGGAAGTTAGCATATGAGCTAGCCCTACCTCCGAACCTGTAGCAAATTCATAACGTGTTCCGCGTATCAATGTTAAGGAAGTATAATTCGGATGCCAGATAAATAGGGGCATATGAGCGCATAGACATGCAACCAGACGTAACCTATATGAAGCAACCGGGAAAGGTTATAGATTAAAAAGGAACAAGTGCTTGGGAGAAGGGCTATCAAACTAGTCAGAGTTTGATGGTAGAACCCCAATGTGGGAAGATTGACTTGAGAGTTAGAAAGTGCAATGCTAAGAAAGTATCCCTATTCATTTTTCCTGATTCCGGGACGGAATTCTTTTAAGGAGGGGAGACTGTAATAACCCCAAAATTTTGAACTTTTTGTAACCCTTATGAATAGTGTTTTTGCTGATTATGCTGAATAAGAAAACTTTTCATGCCACACTATATAGGGGTTCTTTTATAGTTATTCTGAGATTTTATTAGTACTCTATATGATATATAAGTGTATGTAAAGATCGTCGGAATCCAAATTCGAACACCTTGATTTTTCCCGAAAATCCACCAGATACCGAAAGAATTGAGTATGAGGTAACAGGATAAAAAGGATTTAAATTCAAGGATTATAAGAGAGGATCATAAAAGGAATATAATATATTGAGAAAGGTTAAGGAAACCCAAGTAATAAGATCCCGGGTATGATCCCTCAAACGATAAACGAAAACGAAAGTTAAGCGAACCGTATAATAGATCAGCAGTCATTAGCCAAGTAATTAGAAGCTAATAAAAGAGATTAGTAAGGATGATGTCATCAAACCAATAAGAAGAGGACAAGCATGGGAAGATAACATAGGATTGATGACCTAAGCATGACCAAAGAGAAGTGTGTTGTTGGTTGATTAAGAACCACACAAAAATCACCATGGTTAAAAGGTAAATAATTAAAACAAAAGCCAAAAACAACCAACCAACAAATCATTTCACCAAAACACAAGTTGACTTCACTTTTCTTCAAGAAAAGCTCTCGGCCTCTTTTCCATTTCAAGAAGAAAAAACCCAAATCCAAGTTCCAAGCTTCATTAATTAGTGAGGTAAATATCTAAGACTCCTTATGCATAGATATAGCTATCCTATAAGTTTAAGCTTCAAATTCCTTCAAAATCTCTTCCTAAAATTCATGGAAGAAGAGGGTGAATAGTGTTTTTCAAGAACTTAAAATTTTGTTCTTGAGTTTTTGTTTAGATTAAGCTTGGGTAAGGACTTTCAAGGGTGATTCCAAGCTAATTAGTTACTCCTACTCACCAAGGAAGGTATAATCTCAAACCCTAGCCCTACTTTTGTATATTTAGAGCTTTTGTGTTTAGTATGGTTCATGAGAAGATTGATTATTGAGTATTTAGAGATGTGTTGGTTTTATGATGTGTTTGGAGTTGTAGATCTTGTTGATTAGTTAAAGAACTTAAGTAAAGCTTTTAGTTCATGATGGGAAGTAGTATAAATTTGGAAATATTGAGTTGTTGGGGCTGTTGTAGCATTTTAAGTATGGATTTTGGTTGTATGGTTGAATTGTGGTTGATTGGTGGTTGATTTAGAGTAGGATAAAAATTGGTAATCGCGTAAACATAGCCGTCGTAATGTCCGATTTACTTTAGACTGTTTTGTTATTAAAATTCAGGACCCGAGGACTCACTGTTAGGTTTTGACCATTGCCATGATTAGATAGTTCATGTTACGAGCTTCGTTTTGATATGTGGTTCGTTTGAATCCGATGTACGCTTTAGGAGAAACAACTGTTTTAAGTAACGGCATTTCGTGAACGGACTATTACCCCTCGCCTTACTTTGAAACATAGGTTAAAGACCTTAAAGGACTAATTGGAGTATGAATCATTTATGTAAAGTGTATTAGGCAGTTGGTAAGGCACTCGCGAAAGAATCGCCTTAAAACCCTTAATGGTTAATTTATTAAAAATGGTGGAGCCGAGGGTACTCGAGCGACTTAAGAGAATCGTTGAGCGCAAAGCGAGTGTTAGAGTCTAATTGATTAAACTATAGATTCATAAACGACTTTGGTTTAATTCCAACTTATATGTTGTTTATAGGTTACCAGACTCGTCCCAAGCCATTTATCACCTCCAGTCACTCAGGCAAGTTTTCTACCCGTTATACTGTTGTTGTGATGTAAATATATGTATATGTATTATCTTATGATAAGTGCATGATTGTTATTAGCAAATTTTGGGATATATTGGAGCATGTGATATGGTATATATGCATGTCTGTTTCGTAATCTTGATATTTAATTGTTGATTCAATTGCTTATAAGTTGCATAATACCTATGCTAGAGATAAGCAGTAGTTGCGTATACCCTTAGTATAGGGGACCCAAAGGTGAACATTTTTCTAAACCGGGAGTCGATGTTTCCGAGTATAATATATATATATATATATATATTGATATAGTTTTCAAAACTATTAATCGAATAAGGTTTATTCGATAACTTTATTTTATTTAATGAATATTATTCTGAATATTCATTTGAGGACTTATGACTCCGCTTACTTTATTTAATGAATATTATTTTGAATATTCATTCCAGAACTTAAGACTCCGTTTATTTTATTTAATGAATATTATTTTGAATATTCATTTGAGGACTTATGACTCCGCTTATTTATTATATAATATTCTTTATTTTATTAAAGAATAATGTTTCGATAATCAAACTTATTTTCGATTATTCAAATAAATATCGTACTTTCGTATAAGTATATCTTTGGTTATTTATTATTCATTTCAAGTATAAGTTTTAAAACTTTTACTTCAATTATTTTTATAATGATTATCCTTATGGGAATATTATTTAAATAATAATATTTAGATATTTTCTAATATATCAGGACTGATTTAATTCATTAAATCAGCTTTACTCCAAACATTCTTAAAAATGTTTTCGAGTCTTCAAAATGATTTTAAAAGTTAGAGCGGATCCCAAAACTCGTTTTCAGATTTAAGATCTTCCTTTCGAAGGAGACTTGAATATTCGCTCAAAAAAATCTTGGGGATCCGGCTCTGTGGTGTATTTTATATTCGCAACGAGGTTGCTGTTTTGAGAAAACAATTTGATTACTTGCCCAACGTTCGGGAAGTAAGTCCATCTAATCGAGTCGGCATAAGTGACAGGCCGGGGTACGGTCTATGAAGGTGTAAGAGGCTGGGTGACAGTCCATCCACGCATGAGTGGCCGGGTAACGGTCTAGCGCGAGGTCCTAATGCGGCCTGGGTGATGACTGGCGAGGAATTCATCCATCTACAGTAGAAAAGGTTACTTATTGGTATCTTTGCCTGATCAGCAAGATATCAGGTTTATGCCAAAATTCTTTTTTTTTCCAAATTCATTGGATATTACAACTCTGTTCATACTTTACATGAAAGAGATTTTCATGAAATGTATGAGAGAGATATATATGGATATATATATCGGGACTTAATGAAGTATCTCGTAACTTCATTTCTTTTGAATGATATTTCAAGGATTGAATCTATTCAAATCATATCTTGTAGTCTCATCTATGTGATGAACTTTTGACACAGATTATACCTTGAACGGTGGTAGTTCAAGTAGTATTCGGAAAAGATATAAGTATATTGGAGTATCTTGTAACTTCATCTTTTAAACTTATATCTAGTAAATGATTATCTTGTGCATGTCAAAGATTTTCAGAAAAACATTGAGACAAGGTTAGATATATGAGATCACCTTGCAATGATATTTTTATACAATTATAAAGTGGAACGCTGTGTATATTATACATGTCAGAGGATTTCAAAGATTGTGAAAAGTATATATGTATATATATACTGAATATTTTGCGACTTGGTCGCGTTAAGATATCAGCTTGGTTCATTTCTTCTTGACCAAGACTTTCATGAGTACGATGAGAATGCTCATATATTGTTAATTATTATATATATTATTTCGGTGGGTTTGTTGCTCACCCTTACTTTCTTCTTTCATCACATAACAACAGATAGAAAAGATGAACAGGACCAAGCTTCCAATTCGCAAGCGGTTAGGAAACGTTCCGCTGGTTTCTGGAAGCGTTGATGTCGCGGTAGCTGAGGTAGAAATTACCAATAGGCTAGGCTTTCAACTTCTGATGTACCAGACTTATGTATCTATATGAATTGTAATAATGGCAAAGAAATGTAAATTTATTTAGAAACTCTTTTAAGGTGTAACGGTTTATAACTGTGGAATAAAATGACTTATGTTACTTTTAGTATTCATCTCTGAGACTATAACTTGTGGTGTGTGTGTGTGTATATGGTGGGGTCACAGTACTCAGTAGTTGGTTGACTGTTAAGATTAAGTATTGATAAGGGAAATGGAACTCGTGACAACCCGAATCCCCGACCCCGGATTTGGGGGTGTTACATACGATGGCAAGAGGTGGATTTTACTATTTTATTACTTTTACTGATGATTTCAGTAGATATGGATATGTGTATCTGTTGAAGAATAAATCCGATTCTTTTGAAAAGTTCAAAGAATACAAGGCTGAAGTGGAAAAGTAAACAGGGGAAAGTATAAAAGTTCTACGATCAGATCGTGGAGGAGAATACTTAAGCCTCGAGTTTAAAGGTTTCTCGAAGGAGTGTGGTATCGTATCACAACTTACTCCTCCTGGAATGCCTCAATGGAATGGAGTTTCTGAAAGGATAAATCGTACCTTGTTGGACATGGTGCGATCGATGATGAGTCTAGCAGATTTTCCAATAAGTTTCTGGGGTTATGCTCTAGAAACGACTACATATACACTAAACCAAGTTCCAACTAAATCGGTTCAAAAGACTCTATATGAGATATGGACTGAGAAACGTCACAGCATGTCTTTTATGAAAGTATGGGGATGCGAAGCGTTTGTGAAACGCTTGGTGTCTGACAAGCTGGGACCAAAATCGGATAAATGTTATTTTGTGGGATATCCTGAAGAAACTAAAGGGTATTGTTTCTATAATCCTATCGTGAACAAAGTGTTTGTTGCTCGAACCACTGTATTTCTTGAAAGAGAGTTACTATCAAAAAAAATTAGTGGGAGGACTATAAATCTCGATGAAGATCGAGTTGTACAAAATAATATTGAACCAGAGTTGGAAAATGGGCAGGAAGTACATCAAGATGTTCCTGCTCCAGAAACACAGGTTGTTCATAGATCTAGTAGGGCTCATCATGAGCCAGAAAGATATTATGGATTTCTCTTAACTCAAGATGATGATGTAATGCTCATAGATAATGATGAGCCTCTTACCTACCAAGATGCTATGAACAGTCCAGACTCCGAGAGATGGCTAGAGGCCATGAAATCCGAAATGGAATCCATGTATCAAAATAAAGTATGGACTTTAGTTGATCCACCTGAAGGGGTAAAACCTGTAGGATGCAAGTGGGTTTTCAAGAAGAAAACTGACATGGATGGTAAAGTACAGACCTATAAAGCGCGACTGGTGGCAAAAGGTTTCAAACAAGTTTATGGTATAGACTATGATGAGACCTTTTCACCAGTTGCTATGGTCAAGTCCATCGGGATTTTGCTAGCAATAGTTGCTTACTACGACTATGAGATTTGGAAAATGGATGTCAAAACCGCTTTCTTGAATGGGAGCCTTGAAGAGGATGTATACATGATAAAACCTGAGGGTTTTGTCGATCCCAAGTTTGCTAAGATGGTCTGTAAGTTGCTTCGATCTATTTATGGATTGAAGCAAGCCTCAAGGAGATGGAATCGTCATTTTGATGAAATAGTCTAAGAATTTGGCTTTATTCAAAATGAAGATGAACCATGTGTTTACAAGAAGGTTAGTGGGAGCCATGTGGCATTCATAGTACTATATGTAGATGACATATTACTAATAGGGAATGACATACCTTCTCTACAGGCTGTTAAAACTTGGTTGGGAAATAGTTTCTCGATGAAGAACTTAGGTGATGCTACCTATATATTAGGGATCAAGATCTATAGAGATAGATCAAGGAAATTAATCGGCCTAAGTAAGAGTACATACATTGATAAAGTATTGCATCGTTTCGGGATGCAAGAGGCAAAAAGAGGATATGTCCCAATGTCTCATGGGATATTGATCTCAAAAGACAACTGCCCCAAATCATTAGATGATAAGGTCCATATAAGTAAAGTTCCATATGCTTCGCCAATTGGATCTATAATGTATGCGATGATATGTACTCGTCCTGATGTTTCGTATGCCTTGAGCATGATGAGCAGATATCAGTCTAATCCTGGTGAGGGTCACTGGACAGCTGTCAAGAATAAGTACTTGAAAAGGACTAAAGATTCATTCTTGATGTATGGAGGAGATGAGAAGCTAGTTGTAAAGGGTTACACTGACGCCAACTTTGAGACAGACAGAGACGATTCAGTATCTCAGTCAGGTTTTGTGTTTTGCCTTAATGGAGGTGCTATAAGAGTTCAAAGCAAGAGACAGTAGCTGATTCTACAATGGAAGCTGAGTATATTGCTGCCAGTGAAGCAACCAAAGAGGCTGTTTGGATACAGAAATTCATAACGGGACTTGGTGTGGTTCCATCGATCACAGATCCAGTTAATCTTTACCAGTGATAATAATGGAGCCATCGCGCAGGCTAAAGAACCAAGGTCCCATTCCCGGGCAAAGCATATACTTAGGAGATATCACCTCCTTCGAGAGATTAATGAAAGAGGAGATATACATATATGTAAAGTGCATACTGATGATAATGTTGCAGACCCACTGACTAAGGCTTTGTCACAGCAAAAGCACAAAGGTCATACTAGTTCCATGGGTATTAGATATATAGGTGATTGGCTCTAGTGCAAGTGGGAGATTGTTAGTGTCTGTGCCCTAGAGACAACACTATTATGTTTATATTAGGAAATATTTGGATTATTAATTATGATTATATGGATTATTCTTTAGTAATTTATTATATCTTTTTTTTCTGCGATAAGATGTTAGATTAATAAATGTCCTTGGAATATGATATGTAAATCTATATCTCTAAGTACGTGACTTAGAAATGAGATTATGAGAATAGTATTGATATTCCTAAAGGTCCCTAGTCAAGTATTATTGTTAAGGGACGATAATAAATACATTGAGACTGGTGTGTTTGTTGGCTGATAATCACATCTCATTGATCATAGGTATGGTGATACTAAAGTCAAAACACAGGCACATGTATTAAATACATGGTGCTGGATTGACCCGTTGTGAGATACCACATATTTATAGTGTCATAAGTTAATCTCATAGTGATAATGATGTATTGGTCGTTTGACCTGAAATCATTATATTTCTATATGAGAATTAATATACTTTGATACTATTGAAAGTTATCCTTGACCGGGTAATAATAAAAGTAGATATTGGGTACATTATGAATCGTATGAGAAATATGAATGATCTAGATGGGATTTACCCTCCTTTATTGAAGGAGTGATATTATTGGCCTCTTGATTGAGTAAGACTATAAAATGCATGGTCGTGCTCAAATACTGATTTATTTAATAGTTTACTCATTGATCAAGGAAAGGAGGATTGAGCGTTAACAGTGGATGACACAATGCATGCATCGAGTTTGATCTATAATATAAGGCTAAAAGGATTATATTACATTATACATTATTCACGAAAGGTTTAATTGATCACCGATTTAATTATTATTACTTGGGTAACAATGATGTATTACTAGATGCCGCTCATTGTTTATGATTTTAAATTAGATTTAAAATTGTTGCCAACATAATAATAACCTAAAGGGTCGCACAAAGAATGATTGGAGGATTATTTAATTTAAATTTGGATTTAAATTAAATGTAAGTAATTTGAATTATTTGTTATTAATTAAGTGTGACTTAATTAATTAAATAAATAGGAAATTCGAATTTAATATTAAATCTGAAATTAAGTTATTGGGTGATTAAATGAGACTTACTAATACAATAATTAGAATTTCGAATTTAATAATAATAATAACTCTAAAATTCAGTTTAGGGTTGGAGGCCCATTAGCTCTTGCCTATATAATATCTTTTTCTAATAGAATTAGGGTTACACGTTTTATTTGATAAAACATAAACCCTAGAAGCTTGAAGAGAGATAGAGAGAGCAAGAAGGCGGCCTCAAGAATGTGCTAGTACACACCCATCCTCAGGGCGATCATTCGTGTGGATACCTTCAAGGCGTAGATCGTTCCAGCGATGGGCTACGTGTGATCATTCAAGACCTCCATCTTTCCATTAACGTAAAGTTTCTTAAGGTAAACATAATGAACTATGAATTAAATATTATTTTTCTCATGGATCCTGCGGAGGGTTTCGATTTTTAAGATTTAAATTTAAGTTTTTCGTTGCGTTTATGTGCTAAAAACCCTTCATCGATATCCTCAAGTAACTCCCTCCCCATTTCACAGGGTCCGGAGTAACCACATCAACTGATGGCGAGATAACTAGAATGAATAGGTATTCGCTAATCTCATAACAAAGTTCCACTGTATAGGACATATCTGAATACTATAATTGTTCACTATTTATAAAATGAAAAATTCTTTGTAGCAGAACAATTACTAGAATAAAATAATTCCAATTATTCACTGACTATTTGTATGTAATGAATCGTGAAAATATTTATACACGACTCTAATATTTTGAATATATAAAACAATAAACTATTCTGGCATTAGAATAGTGTAGGGATACTTGTCTTGCAAAGCTTTATCTACTAAACGCTAGGTTATTCTTAGACCGACTTGGGGGCTTGGGTCTTTCGACGGGAAAATAGAAATACCCTAAATTCAATGATCATTTATGCTTGACATATCCTCACTATCAATTCTACCCTTACGACATCACAACCCGACTCATATTCATACGTACTATTGTTGAGCAAGATTGAAGTTGTATGTTTATCTCAACAATACTGGTTTGGATAACTCAACATAGAACAGGGACTTTGAAATAATCTATGTTCCACTAGAATCAGTACAGATTATTTAATTGGGTATATGCACAAAAGGTTTTGTTAGCTGCAGTGAAGAAGACGTCAACAGTGATCCGTATGAACTTCATCAATATGTTCAGGCATCGGAGGAATAAGGTTGGAGTCATTCGAAGGAGTTGTCAGAATCAGTGTGAAGACCTCAAGGATTCCTAGTGTAGTTGGTTATATTTGGTAGAAGACTTAACAGTGGTTTATACGGGTATAATACGAAGGCTTGAGAGCGGAACTAGTCGTCTGTGAACCAGACCCGTGCACTAGACATCAGTGGTCCGTGAAAGGAAACAGGGTATTATTGTTAGGAACACTGTTAAGTGGTTTTTGTACTCGAGGAGTCTGGATATATTTTGAGGTACGAAAACACGGAGATTAGAAGGCTTGAAGATACAGAGGAGTACAACCCGAGGATTTATTGGATTTATTTTTAATCAGGTACTGATTTCTTATTAAATGAATAAATGGAAATTCATTCATTTATTTATTTAATACTATATCACAATTGATTTTAAAATAAATAAATTAAAAATTGATTTTTCATTAAATGAATCTCAAGACATTTATGTAAGAACCCTGATTTTTGTAATATTTTAAAACTTCTGTGAATAGTAACTTGAGCTAATTAATTAATATGTATGGGGATCATCATAAAATGAATAGTGGAATTTTGAGAATCCGAGATCATATTCTTGTTTATCGAGGAAAATAAGTGAATGTAAAAGCCGACGAAATTCGAAGATTCACAATTATACTACGTGTTTTCGTATCCGTAAAGAATGGCGTAGAACCGGGAATACTACGTGAAATAAATAATATATCAAGGTGTTTCTATGATCAAGAGAAGGAATTGAATTGGTTATAGGATTATAAGCAATAAAAGAAATCTCTACGAAACAAGTCGTTATACGTGGAAACTATCGGAATGGAACGACGATTGCGTTTACGATAAAAAAACGAATGAGAAATTAAATCCCATGCAAATTGGCCATGCATAACCAAGTCCTAACTAGTAGTTAGGAGTGTAACTAGATGATTAGAAGCTAACTAGAATAGTTAGTGGAATAGTGTTGAATAGTGATGGGAGACAAACAAGTACACAAGCCATACTTCTCCCTTTTCTCACTTCACCACACAATCAAACCAACCCATACCTTTGCCAAATTATTGTCAAATCTGCTGCATACATCCCATATATTCATTATACACTCCCACACTTTAGCCACAAAAGAAAACAACCCCTTTTCCCTCACTTAAAGCTCTCCCATTTTTCATTCCAGCAGTTCGGATTTTCTGAGCAAGGGAGAAAGAAAAATTCATAACTCAAAATATACTCATTCAAATATCATGAAATTTTTACCATAGCTTCTCTATATCATGGGTAAGCTTCGTAACAAATTTCAGCCTCAAATTAATTTTTTTCAATTTTATAAAAATGTTTGAATGAGGTGCAGAAAGGTTACTCCGAAATTTTAACTTGTTTCTTGGTTTTGTTTCTTAAGGATCTAGCCCTTCTAAGTGTTTTCTAAGAAAACTAAGCCTCAATCATCCTAGAACTAAACTTCCTAGTGTCCAAGAAGGTATAACTTTCAACCTTTTAAGGTTTTATGGTTGGATTTAAGAGTTATGTTTGTTGTAGTGTTAAGATCCAAAGGATTGTGTTTGTTTGAGTTTGTATTGATTATGTTCTTGCTAAAGGCTTGAGATGTTGAGTTGTAATCCATGTATGTGGTACTAGATAGAGCATATAAGGTTCATGTGGGTGGATCTTGAGAAGTACTTGTGTTTATGATGGTTATAGGTAGTGATTGTGTTAAGATCAAGTAGTAGAAATTGAGTTTGGGCATTCTTGCACTTGATCTGTTTTCTGCAGGACATTCGGCCATGAAAATGGTTAAAATTTGAAAACCACTGGCCATGAATAGATAGATATTGTTTTGCAGTTTCTACACATGTGTAGATCATCATGAGGAGATTTACGGTTTAGGAGTTATGGTCGTTTTAGTGTAAAACATTTCTGCGATTAGTCAACTGCACTTAAGTCCACTTGCATGGTGATTTTGAAGGACTTAAAATAATTCTGAGATTCTGGAAAACTTAAAAAAAATGGATATGACAGTAGAAAAGACTGTACAAAAAGAATTTTGAGAAAATATTAATTTTTCGATTTTATAAAAATGTTTTGGTAAAGTGAGCGCAAGCGAGAAACGCATAAAAACCTAGTTTTGACGCGCGTTTTCTCACGTTCGAGCTTAAAACTCGAAATGGACTTTCTAAAGCGAACGATCGATTTCAAAACTCGACCATGTTATAAAGTGAGAATATAAGTGTTGAGAATGTGACGATCGAAGATTCGTTATACTTGAGTAGTTGCGAAAGTTGCTTAATAAAAGCGAGACGTTAATCGCGTACTAACTTAGACCGTTGGTTCTTGTTTATAGATCGCTAACCAAACACCAGAGACCAGACCACTTCGATTACTCGAGGCAAGTTTTTGAAACCCTATCTCATACTATCCATGCTATATATATACTGTTGTGATATTGATGCCATGATTTACATTTCAAATATATATGCTTGTCTATGATATCAATGCATACGAATTATGCGATTGTTACGAAAACAAATTTCGTTTTACACGAGTATGAGAAATTGAAATGTATTTCAAATATAATATATGATAATGGGAGTTGGAGATATTTTAATAGCGATTTAATTCCGGAGAGAGCCGGACGCAAAAGATTTCTATTTCCATAAATAAAGTACCTTTCGCGTAATATAGATATCAAGCGAACGATTGAGATTTTGACTTAAACTTCGAGAAATATTGGTTTATTCATTTAAGGGACACCCTTACTTGATTGATTATTTTATAAAGCGATACTTAAGGGATTATTAAATATCCACAAAGTATTTAAAAATATACTGAATAGTTTATAAATCATTTCACGTTATTTAATAAAGATTTAACTATTCAAAGAGCAATTATAGGATACCAAACCCTGTTTTGATTATTTGATTAAGGTGTCTCCATTCGTTGGACCTCATTCAGAAATATTTTGTATTTCAGAAATATTTTGTATTTAAGGTTTATCAATTCATTGAACCTTAATTCGAAATACTTTGTACTTAAGATTTTATCAATTCATTGAACCATATTCAGAGATATTTTATATAGAAGGTTTTTATCAATTCATTGAACCTTATACAGAGATGTTTTATTTATAAGATTTTATCAATTCATTGAATCCCTCTTAAATTATTATGAGACCTTAGATATTTAATATCTTCGGACTTCTAAAAACTTATTTAAAAATAGACATAGTTCCCAAAGGTACTTTCTAAATTATTCAAAAATCTTGAAAGAGATTAATCATTTGAAACGTATAAAAACCTTAGGGAACTTAGTCTAGAAGCATAAGAGTTTTGCTTCCTCGTTCAATAAAGAACAAGTGAGTAATATATGTGTCACCCTACTACAAATAGGGATTTGAAAATGATTTTAAATTCAAAACTCCGACAACTCCCAAAGATCAATTGAGTTAAAAGTGATGAATAAATCATCTTATTTAGAGGTCAACTTTTAACGACCTATTCCTTCGAAAAAGGATTTTGAGCAAAAGATATAATTGTTTTGGGACTGGAATGTGGCATGCCCGGCACGGAGTGGTATCGGGCAGTGACCAAGCGCGGAGTGGCGCATTATGCAAGCGTGGAGTGGCGCATTGTACGGTTATATGGTCTATGTGACCATTGACTTTCGGACTTGCACGGCAATGGGAAACCACCGTGTAGTGTCTTGATGAGCCCAAAGGCGGCTAGGTTTGTATTCCTTCTACTAGTAGAGAAAATTTCGTATTCGGCTGATCACCGATACGTGTTTTATTCCAGTATAGTCCCTTTCTTCCATTTTAGAAAAACTGTTGTGAAATATACAACAGAGAGCCGATAAGGCTGAGTTTTAAACAAGGATATTGATGAATATATATCAAATCCATTTGAGAAATCTGCCGATAAGGCTGAGTTTAAATAAGGATGTTGATGATTATATATCAAATCCATTTGTGAAATCTGCCGATAAGGCTGAGTTTTAAATTGGGATGTTGACGAATATATATCACACCCATATGAGAATCTTGGTTCAAGTAACATCTTGAGATTTTGAAATAAAATGAGTACGAGTATAAAATGATTTTGAGAAAGAGATGAATACAAGTATTCATTGGATATACTATTGTAGTTGATTTTGAGAATATTATAAATTTGATAAGCATATAAACTTTCAGAACGCTTTGGAGATACAAAGTATAATTATTGGTTTTATTTATCCTTACATACTTAAATATGGGGATATATACCTTGCTGAGCTTTAATGCTCACCCTTGCTTTTATATATCATATCACAACAGACTACCAGCATGGATCAGACCAGGACTGCTGTCCTTAGGCGGGTAAGGAACGCTCGTGAGTTCCGTAGGCTTTTTGTGCGCCAGCCCCGTCAGGTAGATAAGTGGAAATGATTTATTTGATAATGTTTCCAAGCATATAACCTGTGTGTATGTGAGTTTGAATAAAAGGTCGAGTAATATTGTGAAAAGAGAATTATTTAATTAATAAGTGATCGTAATGACCCGAATTCACGACCTTGGATTTGGGGGTGTTACAATTTATTTA
This sequence comes from Apium graveolens, assembly GCF_009905375.1. Classification (NCBI taxonomy): domain Eukaryota; kingdom Viridiplantae; phylum Streptophyta; class Magnoliopsida; order Apiales; family Apiaceae; genus Apium; species Apium graveolens. The sequence continues at coordinate 150,308,584 of NC_133647.1, read as the reverse complement.
TTTAATCTAATATCAATATTTAATTTTGGTAAATTGAAATTAATATTTGATTTTTAATTTAAATAAATAAATGAAAACTAATATTTCATTTGTTTATTTAATTTTTAATCATCAAATGTGTGTTTGTTATTTAATTTTACCAGCCACTTTACATGCATGAAGTCAGTTGTGTTTGTTTATCTTTTAAACAAAAAAACCATGAATTGATTTCTTTGTACAAAGGAAAGAAAAATGGCAGGCTCATTTGTTCGGTTATACAGTGCGGGACCCACAACCTTTCAAAGAAAATGATATCAAATGCAAGTTTGTATTCAAAGAAACAAGGAAATCAAAGCTGTAAACAAGGAAATGAAACGTATGTGACTTTGTTTAATTCTTGCACACGGGACCCACTTGCACCTTGATCAACAGAAAGAATTCGAGTGTACTTAATTATTTATTGAACAATTGAATAACTCAGTGTACATTGTACAAGGGTTTGTATCACAAGAGTGTGGCATCCTTCATTAAACAAAGAAACAATCAGTTTTTATGTTTACTTAAACAATTCAGAAATGGCAGAGAATTAATTTCCCTGTAGTGCAATTCCTCCCTCCGCGCGTGGCATGCACGTCTGGTGACCATCTCTTGTGTGTCGTTAACGTGTGAAGCACACGACACTCCCCCTGCGTCTGTTGGTTGTTGTCTGAGTATAGAAAAGAAATGGATGCACTGTTTTTAGTCTACTTATACTGCTGCATGTAGTCGCCATAGGCGAAACAATTTAAGGCAAAGGCGGCCACACTGATCGCCACAGAAAGTAAAATGCAAAGGCAAAAGACGGCGCTCTATTTCTACACTAGTCGCCACAGGTGTGTTTAAATAATTTTCTAAAGTAGACAGCTACAAGTTGGTCGCCATAGAAAATAACTGCAAGGAAACAGCTCTCCTTTCTACTGTGGTCGCCATAAAATTTATTCTTGCAAGCTGTACCCATTCAAACACATGGATAAAAATAAGACACGTATCCAATCTTTATTTCTCCTACATTCTACCATCTACAAAATCAAAGAATTACAGCAGATAACAACACTTCTCAGCAAAAACACTATCAAAGCTCTGCAGAATTTTTCTTGTAGAGTTAGTTGATTTCATTTATTGAAATTAAGGAGAGAAGTGCTGCCCAATTTATTTCACACCAACTAAAGTCTTACAAACTTGTAACACTCATTATTTAAAACTCTCTTGATTGTATTTAATATCTTTTAATAGAAGTTTTGAATTCTTAGAGTGATAGATAGAACCCTAAATTGATAGTTATTATTTTGGTTCTCTCTATATTTGTTGCTACGGATTATTTATATTCGGAGTTGTAAGCAAACCTTTACGGTTTAATTTATTAATAATAAGAATTATTCTGTGAATCTCTTTATGTTTGTTTATTTTATTTTCGAGGTTTATTTTCTGCTGCAATTAATTAACGAAAAATGAAGAACATACATTCACCCCCCTCTGTATGTATATTTGGACCTAAAAATTGATATCAGGCCTTGTTGATCGATATACAGATCAGATTCGTTAAATTAGCAAGTTTTATTATTGATTTTGGTTGTACGGAGTCTGGGAGTGCTTTCAGTGTGTAGATCTGATTCGGGTTTGTTGGTTCTAACTTGACTGGTTTGGTATTTTTGACTGACTGGGTTATCGTATTTTGAGACGGTTTATTGTAAATTTTTCTCAGATCTGAAAAGATGAGTTCTCAGAAAGTTAGTAGTATCAAGGTTCCTCAATTTGATAAATCGAGATATAATCTATGGAAAAAGAATATGCTATTGTATATTCGGGTATCGAATCCAGAGTATATGAGAGTATTGAGAGAAGGAAGACATGTGCCAATGAAGGATCATCCGGAGTTGCCTAATATGAGAATGTTATTCCCTGAAGCAGAAAGAAGTGCTCGTGACAAAGAACTGATAGCTCTGGATGAAGGCCTACAGCTTATTTTGGTGGATTCGATGGATGATGATATGAGTCACCAAATTATGGTATATGATAGTGCCAAGCACATGTGGGAAACCATAGAACTGCTTATGGAAGGAACTGAAGATGTCAGGCAGAATCGATTGGATATCTTGACTTCACAATATGAGGCTTTTAAGTCCTTGCCAGGAGAAAGTATTACTTAAGTCTTTGAAAGACTGAACAAGATGTTAAACGAATTAAGTATTCATGGCAAGACTTATCCTCAGAGAGAAGTCAACAGGAAGTTTATGCTAGTTCTACCTCACCACTTAGAGAATAAGGCTTCATCTGTTCGTGAGCGTGTTGACTTTGAAACCATGACACTTGAGAAGTTGTATGGTAAGCTGAAGACTCGTAAAATGGAGCAAGAACAAAGGAAGATCATCTATGGTGGTGGTACAGTTGATAGCAAGAATGCTGAACTACTCAAGACAACTGCTCTTGTAGCCAGTGGAATCAAAGAGCTTGACATTACTGCTGAAAAGCCTAAGTCTAAAGCTGAAACGCTCTTTGAGGCTGAGATGGATGATGGAAACCTCTCTGGGAGTCCAAGTGACTACTACACCACTGAGGAGCTACAAAACATGGAAGATCCTACTATGGCCAATCTAGCAAGGATGTTCAGTAACGTTAGGTTTAGAAGAAAGCAAGGCTTTAGGGGTTCTGGAAGCAGCAACCGTGGTCAGAGGTCAAGTTCATCTTCTGGATCAGGTTATAAGACAGGGATGGTAGATAGAAGTAAGTTCAGGTGCTACAATTGTGATGAGGTTGGGCACTTTGCCACTGAGTGCAGAAAATCTCGGCAAGGAAAGGATAAAGGCAAAGCTTATCAGAAGGACTCCGGTAGCTCAAAGAAGTATCCAGTGAAATCATACATAGATGAAGGGAAAAGCTAGGATGACACCGATGATAAAGAAGAGCAATATGGAAATCTAGCATTGATGGCAGAATCTTCTTCTCAGGTAACATTTCCAACTATTCGAGCTTTACCTCCAGATAACTTGTGTGAGAATGAACATTGCGTCACCTTCAGGCAGACTGTCCTAGTGTATGGAAATGTTGTTTCTCATCACTATCTTAAGGAACGATGTAATACAAAGGAATGCATTGAACAATATGATGCCGTAAAAAAGTGTATAAAAACGTTAGTACTATACTAAGATGTACTCTGCTTGATGTCGAAGACCTTAAAGTAGAACTGAAGAAAGTTAAAGATGAAAATGATAAGTTAGTTTTAGATAGGGTCAGTGTTGAGAATCTTAAGCAAACCAATAAATATTTAGAGTCTAAGATCACTAAGCACCTTGAGACAGATGAAGAGCTAAGAAACAAGAATGCAGAATTAGAAACTAAATTGCATGCATTTACTGATTCTGCAAATCTTGCTAAGAAGCTCATAGCTTATCAAGTAGTAGGTGGAAAGGTTAGAATAGGTCAAGACTACGATGAACTTAGAAAAGCTTCTAAGAAACGAGTAGTTGAAAATGACCCTGTAGAGAACGTTGTTAATTCCCCTGATACACCTCATATTCTTAAGGAAGCTAAGAATCCTCTATTTAAGAAAGCTACTGTTGAGCCCTTTGATGAAGATAATCTTTACATTCATCATGAGATGCTTGTTGAGGATCTCGAGCTCTCAAGGAGATAAAAGGCAAAGAAACCTACGTCTGTTGCTAGTGACTCTGACTTATCTTTTGTCGGACTAGGTTTTACTTCCAAGAATAAGAAGAATAGAAGTAGAAATGGCAGGATAGGAACTAATGGCCCTAGGAAGTTATGCAACAACTGTGGTTCTGCTGGTCACCTTAATCATGCTTGTAGAAAGGTTAAAGTAGACAATGTTAAGAATGTTTATGTGCATAACATGCCTAACATGCCTAAAGTTTCTAAGTTTAATAAATCTGTTTGCATGCCATGTGTAGTATCTTTCATGGACACTTATCTTGATTACACACACTCACATAATACATCTCATGATCATGATAAGCATGTTAGTAAGAACACTGGTAGATCAAAGACTGTAAGCCCTCCTAAAGCTAGGAAAGTGGCACCTGTCACCAAGCCCAAGAGCAAGTCTGTTGGTGCTTCTGAAAGTGACAAGGAAACAGTCAATGATAAAGCAAAAATTGTTAAGCCTGTCAATTCTGTGAAGAGAAATGTTATATATTCAAATTCTTTTAAGTCTTCTTGACCCAACGTAGTTTGGGTAACAAAGAAAACTTAATCACTTTTGTTTTCAGGGCATAAAGCAGAAGAAGGTCATGTGGATTCTGGACAGTGGATGTTCAAGGCATATGACTGGAGATAGAGCCCTGCTATCAAAGGTAGTTGAGAAAGCTGGCCCAGTGGTTACTTTTGGAGATGACAGCAAAGGTTATACTATGGGATATGGCTGTTCGGAAATTGGCAATGTCATCACTGAAGAAATCTCTCTGGTTGAAGGTCTTATGCACAATCTTCTTAGTATCAGTCAATTCTGTGATAAAGGATGTGAAGTGTTGTTCAAGAAGAAGAAGTGTTTGATCTCTAATCAGAAGAATGAGAAGCTGACTCTCAATGGAGTTAGAAAGGGTGATTTATTCGTAGCTGACTGGAATTCTGCAGATGGTCAAGTACTGTGTTTCTACAGTAAAGCTTCTCCATATGAAAGTTGGTTATGACATAAGAAGCTCTCCCACTTGAACTTCAAGACCATGAATTCTTTGGTTAAGGGGGAATTGGTGAGAGGATTGCCCGAGATGGAATTCAGTCCTAATGTACTTTGTGAAGCATGTGAGAAGGGAAAGTCAAAGAGGGCATCACACAAGAAGAAGACAATGACTGACATCACTGAACCACTTCAACTCCTTCACATGGACTTGTTTGGCCCTGTCAACGTCATTTCTATGTCAAGAAAGAAATATGGCTTAGTGATTGTTGATGACTATTCCAGATACACGTGGGTGTTATTCTTACATTCAAAGGATGAAGCACCTGATATGATTATTGATCACATCAACAAGATTGAGTTAGAAGCTGGAGTGCATGTACGAACAATCGGATCATATAACGGAACAGAATTCAGAAATGCAAAGCTGAATGATTTATGTGTCGAGAAGGGCATCTCAAGACAGTTTTCAGCACCAAGGACTCCACAACAAAATGGAGTGGTTGAGAGGAAGAATCGAACATTGGTTGAAGCTGCAAGGACTATGCTTAATGAAGCCAATCTTCCTACCTACTTTTGGGCTGAAGCAGTTAACACTGCATGATTTACTCAAAATAGTACCATGATCAACAAGGTATATGAGAAGACCCCTTATGAGTTAATGGCCAACAAGAAACCAACAGTGAAATACTTTCACGTGTTTGGAGGAAAGTGCTTTATGCTTAAGGATGATGAGCATCTTGGAAAGTTTGATGCTAAAGCTGAAGAAGGTATCTTTCTTGGCTATTCTTTGGAGTCAAAGGCTTACAGGGTGTATATGATTAGTGATCAAAAGGTTGTGGATAGCCTTAATGTAACATTTGATGATGCCAAGCTCCCAAGTTTTCAGAAGGAAGATGATAGTGATAATCTTGATGTTGAAGATCTTTCTGATGGAGAAGATGAACCTGAAGTTGTTCCAAACAACAATGACAATGGAAATGATCCTGATGATCATAATTCTGATGCAGATTGTGAAGGCAATGGTCATGAGACAAGTCACATTATCTCAGGGACTAGTCCTCAAGCTTCAGATTCTGGAGAGTAAGCTAGCAACAACTCAGGGGGAGCAGAACAAGGAGAAGAACAAGGACCCGGTAGTCAGACACAACACAATTCTGGAAATGCTGAGTCATCAAGGGACAGTCTACCAAGAAATATAGTATGGAGTAAAAACCACCCTTAGAACTTGATACTTAGTAATCCCAACAGTGGAGTCAAGACTAGAAGAGCTACAGCAAATGAATGTTTCTATTCTGGGTTTCTATCTCAAATGGAGACAAAGAAAGTAGATGAAGCTCTTGGGGATCCTGATTGGGTGATTGCTATGCAAGAGGAACTCAATCAATTTGAACGACAGCAAGTGTGGAAGTTTGTACCCAGACCTAAAGATAAATCAGTAATTGGCACAAAATGGGGTTTTAGAAACAAGCTTGATGAAGATGGAATTGTAACAAGGAACAAGGCGAGACTGACTGCTAAGGGATACTCTCAAGAAGAAGGGATTGACTACGATGAGACCTTTGCACCAGTTGCTAGACTTGAAGCCATCAGGATGTTTTTAGCATTTGCAGCATATTCAAAGTATAAGATGGATGTGAAAAGTGCTTTCCTGAATGGTGAGCTTGAAGAAGAGGTCTGTGTGGAGCAACCCCCTGGTTTCATAGATCCTGAGTTTGAAGATTTTGTCTATTTTCTCTTCAAGGCTTTTTATGGTCGAAAGCAAGTGCCAAGGGCATGGTATGACACTCTCTCTGAATTTCTACTTCAAAATGGTTTCACTAGATGTGTCATAGATAAGACTCTGTTTCATAAGAATCATAAAGATGATACCATATTTATGAAAGTCTATGTTGACGGCATTATATTTGGGCTACGAATGATGCACTTTGTGCAAGGTTTGCTAAGCTTATGTAGAGTAGTTATGGGATGAGTATGATGGGTGAGTTGAGCTACTTCCTTGGATTACAATTGAGTCAGAAATCAGATGGTATCTTTATTTGTCAAACGAAGTATATCAGAGATCTTCTGAAGAAATATCAGTTGGAAGACTCAACACCTGCTAAGACTCTAATATCAATTGTCACAAAACTTGATCAAGACAAGTCTGGTAAGATGGTGGACATCACTCATTATCGAGGCATGATTGGATCATTGCTCTACCTAACTGCAAGTCGTCCAGATATCATGTTTGCAATATGCTTGTGTGCACGGTTCTAGGCTGATCCAAAAGAATCTCATTTGATAGCTATCAAAAGAATTTTCAGATATCTTAAGGGTACACCTAATCTAGGTATCTGGTATTCTAAAGACACGGGCTTTGATCTCATTGGCTACACAGATTCTGATTACGCTGGTTGTAAGATTGATCAGAAAAGTACTTCAGGAAGCTGTCAGTTTCTTAGGAGAAGATTGGTTTCTTGGTTTAGTAAGAAGCAGCATTCAGTTTCTACATCTACTGCTGAAGCTGAATACATTGCTGCTAGAAGCTGCTGTTCTCAAATTCTTTGGATGAGAAACCAACTCCAAGACTATGGACTTGATTTGAAGAATATTCCTATCTACTGTAACAACACAAGTGCCATAACAATCTCAAACAATCCTGTTCAGCATTCAAGGACCAAACATATCGATATAAGATATCATTTCATTCGAGAGCATATAACGAATGGAATTGTGGAACTTCATTATGTTCACACAACGGACCAAATTCCAGACATTTTCACGAAGCCACTTGATGAAGTTACCTTCAATAAGTTGGTTAGTGAACTTGGCATGTTGAATTTGTCCAATTAATTTGGAAATCAACAAATGTAATTTAGTGCGGGTAAACTTTACTAACCAAATGATGATGCCTTGGGGGAAAAGTAAGTTCACATATCTATTCATTATATATATATATATATCCATATTTGTAAACTTATTTTGAACCTAACTGATTACCATGTTTTACATGTCATATGCTAAGTGGTAAGTAAGTTAGAATTTTTGATGTAATATATGAGTGGTTTGAATGTTTACTCTGATACAAACACTCTTGATATTGATATTTATTTTAGCAGACACACATATCTCATTTTATTTGCACTCGAATTTTAGACCCTGTAATCTTATTTGTGATTCTATTATAACTCTGATTTATAGGTCTAGATCGTGCTTGTGATCCTATGCAACTAGCTTGAATACTCTGTTTATATATGTGTGATTGTATCATGTTTCTGAGTAATTCTGTATAATTGTTGAGTTTCAGACCCTAGGTAACTCTGACAACAGACTCATTGGTCACTCTAATTCTCTGTTCATGCTAGAATAACTATATCTGTTCCGTGCTAGAATAAATATGCAGCATAACTAGTGATAATTGTGACATGATTATGTTAGGAGTAGTTTTTAATTGGCTTAGTCTTGTGTTGACTAATCAACTGGTGCATACTTGTTGGATACACTCTTGGCATAATTAATGGCTTGTATGACTTATATGTTGATCTTATATGTAACTCCGATGATCTTGCTATGCTTATGTTTTGTTCTGGATATTTGATCCTGATATATTTCTTATACTCTGATTACCTTATGCATGTCTTATAGCCTTAAAATAATGTTCATCTCTTTAATCTATAATATTGATCTATATTGGACTAACTTTGAACTGTTTTGAGTTGATGAGATTCGTTTGAGTAGCATTATCTAAAGAATCAGAAAGCATGATCATCTCAGACATCCTTCATGAATCCATATTGTGGTAAAGGATCTCTGGTTCTGAAATTACTCTATTCTTGATCATCAAATTATCTGATATTGTACTTCGGATGTTTGTGATCTTCAACACCCTCAGTGATTGTAGGAACTGATTAAGAGCCTATCACACCTCATAGGTTCTATCCCAAGTCATTAGATCCAAACACCTCTCAAACAGTATTCCATTACCTTACTCTGATACATCCCTCAGATTTTGCTCTAATTCACTTAACTTTCTTGAGATATCAACTCAGTGATCAGACAAAATTACCACTTGGTATTGTAGTTGTGATGAGAATGAGGAAGATAGTGCCAAGAAGCACCACATAAGGAAGGAAAGGTCAACCCTACAACTCTGTCTCTCACAAAGAAGTGGAGTATGTATAACCTGAGACATCTGTAAGCCCATCTGTATTCTCTCAAAAGGATATAGAGCTGAAAAGGCATATAAACAGTTACTAGGTGCATTCTCCCAACAGAATGTTATCTATTGCAAATTTGCCTTTCAGCCAGGGCATCTGTATAAGAGTCACTACTCCTTGGTTAAAATGTTTCCAATACACATGTGAGATTCACACACACAAGGAAGGTATTGACTCAGCAATCATTGTCAAACCATATCAAGGTCAATGGCAATAGGTTGAAATCCTGGATCATGTTCTAATCTTTATATCTGATTTTGAATCAGAACATATGATTCTGGTTGGTTACTTTGATAAGTCCTCACAGACTTTAGAAGAAATCTTTGATCCCTGATGGCATATCATTGATCATTGGTTATCTTCCCGGAACTCAAATCTGGAAATGATATTGACTTAGTCAAAACATCAACTTGTAAATGAGGACTCAAATATCAAATGACGAGTTTATAAGGTATACTTCTTCATGGAAGTTGAGGGATATCAGGAATTCTGCCATTTAAAAGAATCCTAATTTCCCCTATTAGAAGGAACATTTCTGAATCACTTGACTGAGAGTTTCCATCCTTGAAGGTGGAAGGAAACTTTTCTATGAAAAGGATTATTTTGCAGATACACTTGGATGTTTGGAGCTTTGAGTGAGTGACACACTGTGAGAGTGAGTGACAAACACTTGAGTGTAGAGTGGAATGAAACACAATGTGAGATCACTAAACATAAATCGCACACTTGCACTGTGAGGAATGGTTATCAAATAGTCTCTTCACTTGGTTGGTTGATCCTAAGGTTTTACTCTGAATACATTTTGAAGGATTACTCAACTAAGGGGGAGAGATTATGAAGAGATTATGGACTGATAGTCTTTCTGTAACTAAGAAGATGGATTTCTAACTTTATTGTACTAAGGAAGGGATTCTTCATCTTAGGGGGAGAGATTATTGGGTTTCGGTTACAAGTTCCAAAATGTTGACTATGTGCTTTATGGGAAGATCTGAAGATGATTGAAGACAGTATTTGGAAGACGTATCTATCTATAACTTTACATAAGTGAGAGAAGAATATGTTATCTGCTGAAGCTGAATGTGTATAAAAGATGCGGTAGATATAAGATAGTATTATTTCCAAGTCCAGGATTGAAAGTTGAAAGCTAATTGAAGATTTTTGGATAAGGTTAGTTGAGTTATCCTCCAAACTGTTGCTTTTCCATTATTATTTGACCGTCAGGTGTAACAGTCAAATAGGGGGAGATTGTTGAGCAAGATTGAAGGTGTATGTTTATATCAACAATACTGGTTTGGATAACTCAACATAGAACAAGGACTTTGAAATAATCTATGTTCCACTAGAATCAGTACAGATTGTTTACTTGGGTATATGCATAAAAGGTTTTGTTAGCTGTAGTGAAGAAGACGTCAACAGTGATTCGTATAAACTTTATTTATATGTTCAGGCATCGGAGGAATAAGGTTGGAGTCATTCGAAGCAGTTGTCAGAATCAGTATGAGGACCTCAAAGATTCCTACTGTAGTTGGTTATATTTGGTAGAAGACTTAACAGTGGTTTATACGGATATAATACGAACACCTGAGAGCGGAACTAGTTGTCTGTGAACCAGACCCGTGCACTAGACGTCAGTGATCCGTGAAAGGAACTGGAGTATTATTGTTAGGAACACTGTTAAGTGGTTTTTGTACTCGAGGAGTCTGGAAATATTTTGAGGTACGAAAACACGGAGATTAGAAGGCTTGAAGATATAGAGGAGTACAACCCAAGGATTTACTGGATTTATTTTTAATCAAGGACTAATTTCTTATTAAATGAATAAATGGAAATTCATTCATTTATTTATTTAATACTATATCACAATTGATTTTAAAATAAATAAATTAAAAATTGATTTTTCATTAAATGAATAAATGAATCTCAAAACATTTATTTATTTAATCTAATATCAATATTTAATTTTGGTAAATTAAAATTAATATTTTATTTTAAATTTAAATAAATAAATGAAAACTAATATTTCATTTGTTTATTTAATTTTTAAACATCAAATGTTTGTTTGTTTATTTAATTTTACCAGCCACTTTACATGCATGAAGTCAGTTGTGTTTGTTTATCTTTTAAACAAAAGAAACCATGAATTGATACATTTGTACAAAGGAAAGAAAAATGGTTTGTTAGATATATTTGATAATGTCATGGCTAATGTGATTTATGTTTAGTTTTCAGATCTTACTTAAACAGGATAAATCAGTACTTACTGGAAGTCATGACTTAAGGACATCAGTACTTATATTATCAGGAGATAATCATCAGAAGATGGATATCAGAACTTAAGTACTGAAGGACGTTCAGATAAGGAAGTCAGCTTGTTAAAGGAAAGAAGATCGAGACAAACATAAGAAGAGATATGCATGAAGAAAGAATTCTATGAAGAATAGAATACTTGGAAGAAAAGATATCTGATTGATATATTTTAGGAAGCAGAATTATATTCCATATCAATTAGCGATTATCTTATAACTGTGTAGTATATAAACACAGATATAGGGTTTACACTAGAAGTGTTATCACAATCGAGAAGATTAATTATTGTAACCCTAGCAGCTCTCGTGATATTTGTTCATCACTGAGAGAGAACAGTTCCATATTATAACAGAGTTTATTATTCCAATAAAGTTTGTTTTCTGTTACTTGAGTTATTAAAGTTCGATTTGATTGTACTATACACTGTATTCACCCCCTCTACAGTGTGTGTGTGTGTGTGTGACCTAACAAGTGGTATCAGAGCCTATCTGTTAACGCACAAACAGTTTAAGATCCAAACACAATCATGTCTGAAACAGAAACTCCAACTAAGCCCACCAAAACTGAAGAACCTCCAAAGACACAAGTTCAAAGCTGATATGAGACTATTAGAGTTCCCATATTGAGACCATCTGAATATGCCATATGGAAGGTGAGGATGACCATGTTTCTGGAAGCTACAGATCCAGAATATCTTGATAGAATCAAGGAAGGGCCTCACAAACCAACCAAGCTCGTTGTTGCAGTTGCAGGTAAAGCAGCAAAGTCTGTACCAAAGGAGAAGAGTGATTACACTGCTGAAGATATCGCATCAATTGCTAAGATGCTAAGGTACGACACTTACTGCATAGTGTTATTGATAATGTAATGTCAAACAGGTTAATAAACTGCAAGACTGCAAAGGAGATATGGGATGCTTTGGAAACAAGATGTCAAGGAACAGATACGATCAAGAAAAACAGGAAGACAATACTCACTCAAGAGTATGAACACTTTGACTCAAAGGCTAATGAGTCATTGACTGATTTATATGATAGATTTGTCAAACTCTTGAATGATTTGTCACTGGTTAATAAGGAGTATGATCTTGAAGATTCAAACCTTAAATTCCTGTTAGCTCTTCCTGAATGCTGGGATTTGAAGGCAACAACAATAAGAGACAACTATAATCTTGATGAAACAACTCTCGATGAAATCTATGGAATGCTCAAGACTCATGAACTTGAGATGGAACAAAGAAGCAGGAGGAAAGGAGGAAAGTCAAGGACAGTTACTCTTAAGGCTGAAGAAGAATCCCTCAAGGCAGCTACCTCAAGGAAAGACAAGGGTAAAGCTCTCTTCACAAAGTCTGATACTGAGTCATCAAGTTCTGAAAGTGATGATGACTCAGAATCTGAAAGCTTGCCCAAGACAGATGCTGATGAAGAGATGATGAAGCTGTGTGCTCTTATGGTGAAAGGAATCACAAAGATTGCATACAGGAAGTTTAGGAAGGGAAAGAAGTTTTCCAGGAAAGGCACAAGTTCTGATAAGAAGAATTTCAGAAAATCTGAAGGAAGAGGAGGAAAGTCTGATAGAGGAGATTATACAAATGTCAAATGCTACAACTGTGGTGAGAAAGGCTACATATCTCCTGATTGCAAGAAAGTGAAGAGTGAAAAAGGCAAGGCTCTTGTCACAAAGAAGAAAAGCTGGACAGACACCTCAGATTCTGAAAGTGAGGAGAATTATGCCTTGATGACAAATGCTGATAAGGCAAGTGCTGAAAGCAGTTCTGAAGCTGCTGAATTAAAGGTACCTCAAACTACTTATGCCTTTCATACTGATGATATTAATGAGTTGAGAAGATATCTTAAAACCATGTTCATTACTTATAGAGATCAAACTTTAACATGTGAAAGATTAACTTCTAAAAATCTTGCTTGCAAAAAAAGGAATGATTATTTAGAAAAAGAGTTAGTCATGTTCCATCAAACTCAGAAAGATAGAGATGATGCTTTCTATGTTAGGGATGAAGTGCTTAAAATGAATGAATCTCTAAAAGCTGAGTTAGAAAAAGAAAGAGAGATTATCAGGACTTGGACTAACTCTGGCAGAACAACTCAGAATTTGTTAAGTAGTGAAAACTGGAAAGAGGGCTTAGGTTATGGAGATGATAAGAATGATAAAGGAACTGTAGATGTTAAGCCTATAGCTGCTAAACAAAAATCTAAGCTAAAGCCTGTTAAGTTTGTAGCTGTAAAGTCTGATAATGAGAAATCAGAAGTTAAAAAGGAATGAACTTCTGACAAACTAAAACAGGAAAAGACAACTGAAGTAAACGTAGGCTTAATGACAAAGAAGCAGCTTAAGCATAAGCTGAAAGATGTTAAGAATGCAAACAAGGTAAAATCACCTAGGAAAAATAGGAATGGAAAGGAAGGTGTGAATAAAAGCAATGATTATAAGCCTGTTCCTAAAGCTCCTAGGAAAACGTGTCATAACTGTGGAAGTTCTAACCATCTGGCTTCTTTTTGAAGGAAGAATAAGAACATAAACTCCTTACCTTCAAAGTCAGGAGTTAAGAGTCAGTCTGTTAGATATAAGCCACAAAATCCTTGTTTTCATTGTGGTAGTTTATGGCATTCCATTTATACTTGTAAGGAATGTCATAGTCTGTACTATGATTATTATCAAATAAAACCTTCTTTAAAGAAAGTTACCATTGTTCCTTCTAGTGTAAGTTCTGATTTAAAGTCTAATAGTGTAAATTCTGATAAGAAAAATGTTAACATAAACTCTTATGCTAAATCCGCTGCAAATGATAACAGACTTAATAAGGCCAAAGGATCCAAGCATGTCTGGGTCCTTAAAACTAATCATTAGTGGTCTTTGTGATTGCAGGGCAACAGGAAAAACATCCTAGTTCTGGATAGTGGATGTTCAGGACATATGACTGGAAATAAAGCCCTGCTATCAGACTTTGTGGAGAAGGCTGGCCCAAGTGTTTTGTATGGAGATGGCAACATTGGAAAAACATTGGGATATGACAATATCAATCTTGGGAATGTCATCATTAAAGAAGTAGCTCTGGTCTCAGGACTTAAACACAATCTGCTGAGTGTTAGTCAAATCTGTGACAGAGGTTATCATGTGGATTTCTTTGAAGAACACTGTGAAGTTGTAAGTAAATCTACAGGCAAAGTTGTTCTGAAAGGATACAGGCGTGGTAACATCTATGAAGCCAAGCTTTCAATAAGTACTGATGGTTCTGCAATATGTCTGATGAGTAGAGCATCAATTGAAGAAAGCTGGAATTGGCACAAGAAACTCTCTCATTTAAATTTAAACAATATAAATGAGTTGGTCAAGAAAGATCTTGTGAGAGGACTGCTAAAGTCAGTATTTGCTCCTGATGGTCTTTGTGATTCTTGTCAGAAGGCCAAACAAAGGAAATCTTCATTCAAGAGCAAGACTGAGTCATCAATTCTTGAGCCTTATCACCTACTACATGTTGATTTATTTGGTCCAGTAAATGTCATGTCTATTACAAAGAAGAAATATGCTATGGTCATAGTGGATGAGTTCACCATATACACATGGGTGTATTTCTTGCACACAAAAAGTGAAACTACATCTATCTTGATTGATCATGTCAAGCAACTGGATAAATTGATCAAGGACTCAGTGAAAATAATAAGGAGTGATAATGGTACTGAGTTCAAGAATTTGATAATGGAAGAGTTCTGCAAAAACCATGGAATCAAGCAGGAATTTTCTGCTCCTGGAACTCCACATCAAAATGGAGTTGTTGAAAGGAAGAATAGAACTCTCATTGAAGCTGCACGTACAATGCTTGATGATGCAAAGCTTCCAACCTATTTCTGGGCTGAAGCTGTGCAGACTGCTTATTTTACTCAGAATGCAACACTCATTAACAAGCAAGGAAAGACACCATATGAGATGGTAAAGAAAAAGAAGCCAAATCTGAAGTATTTTCATGTATTTGGATGCAAGTGTTTTGTTCTTAAGACTCATCCCGAACAGCTATCCAAATTTGATCTAAAAGCTGATGAAGGAATCTTTATTGGATATCCACTTTCCACAAAAGCCTTCAGAGTTTATAACTTAAGAACAAGATGGTCATGGAATCTATCAATGTCTCTTTTGATGATAAGAAGATTACTGGACTTGAAGATTTTATTGATCATGATCAGCTGAGATTTGAAAATGAAGACTCAAATTCTGATATTGAAAATCCTTACAATCTAAATCCTGATACTGCAAACTCTGATGGATTAAACTCTGATGTTATTGAAACTGTGATGACTACGCCAAAGGAAGATGCACCTATGCAGGGGGAGCATACTCAAGATATAACCACATCTCAAAAAGCATCTGAACATACATCTGGCTCTTCAAGTTCTGATTCGTCAAGTTCTGATAAGCCAAGTTCTGATAGTTCTGAAAATCTAAATTCTGAAGAATCCAACTCAGAGAGCATAGTTTTAGGGGGAACATCAGAAAATGTTAATGAAGACAACATGGATCATGGGGGAGCATCCAGTTCTAGAGAAAATCTTCCATCTGCAAGGAAGTGGACTAAATCACATACACCTGATTTGATAATTGGAAATCCTGATGCAGGTGTCAGAACTAGAACAGCTACTTCAAGTGAATGTTTTTACAATTCTTTTCTTCCTCAGACTGAGCCAAAGAAAGTGGAAGAAGCTCTTCAAGATGCTGATTGGGTGCAAGCAATGCAGGAAGAGTTAAATGAATTTGAAAGAAACAAAGTCTGGACCCTAGTGCCAAGAACAAAGAACAGATCTGTTGTTGGTACAAAATGGGTATTCAGAAACAAAACTGAGAGTGATGGCATAATTACAAGGAATAAAGCAAGGCTGGTTGCAAAAGGATATTCTCAACATGAGGGAATCGATTATGATGAAACATTTGCACCAGTTGCTAGATTGGAAGCCATAAGGATATTTTTGGTGTATGCTGCTCACAAAAAGTTTACTGTCTTTTAAATGGATGTGAAAAGTGCTTTTCTCAATGAAGAATTGGAGGAAGAAGTATATGTTGAACAACCTCCAGGCTTTGTAGACTCCAAATATCCAGATTATGTCTACAAGCTTAATAAAGCACTTTATGGACTTAAGCAAGCTCCAAGAGCATGGTATGAGACTTTAGCTCAGTTTCTTCTGGAAAGTGGATTTAACAGAGGAACTATAGACAAAACACTGTTCTACCTCAACCATGGAAAGGACTTACTTTTGGTCCAGATTTATGTTGATGATATCATCTTTGGTTCTACAAATGACAGACTTTGCAAGAAGTTTGCCAAACTGATGCAGTCAAGGTATCAAATTAGTATGATGGGGGAACTTAGCTATTTTCTGGGCCTTCAAGTCAAGCAGAATGAAGAAGGCACTTTTATTTGTCAAACTAAGTACACCAGAAATTTGTTAAAGAAATTTGGAATGCAAGATTGTTCAAGTGCATCCACTCCCATGGCCACTGCAACAAAACTGGACAAGGATACTGGTAAATCAGTAGATATTACTGATTACAGAGGTATGATTGGCTCACTACTCTATCTAACTGCTAGTAGACCTGATATCATGTATGCTACCTGTAACGCCCTCCAGACCCGGGGTATAAGTCTGGGGGTTACTAGCTAATCACCAAACCTGTACAATCTGATTAACAATTAATAAAGAAATGAAATTAAACCCCTTTAACACTAACCAGGATCTTTTTAGGTTGAAGTATGAAAACAAAAACCACTAACTACTTTTATTACAAATCAATATTCAAAGTCTCACAAACTCTCTTTATTACACACCACTGTCTAATTCATTTTAAGCTAAGTTCAACTTTTATTCAAACACACACACCTACTATCTATCAACACTCCACCTGCTCGGGAAACTCAATGCTTTCTTCCTGGATTGGGATCAACACCTTGGGTATAAGAGGATCCCGAGGATTAACTCGCTTCTTTACCACTCGAGTCCTGATTGGTTTCATATTCCTTCTTAACTGAAAATAATAAGGTGAATAACAATAAAAGGGGTGAGCCAAAAGTTGCTCAACAAGTCCACAAACATATAAACAATGTTAAAGCATTTTAAATGAATCCGCCATCCCAGGTATATCTGTCAAGATATAACCTCACGAGAATAGAAAGAAGGCCATTACTGGCGAGTACAAATAAACTAAACTGGACACAAGTTCGCATCTATATTCTGCTGATCAGTCAGAATATAATGCAGATCCATATCTCAGTATATAGATCCAGTCGGGTACCCAGGCACTACGGCCCACGTCGAGGCACCAGTCATCCCGATCCTCAGGATTAAGACACACTCAATCCCAAAATATCATTATCTAGTCCATTGCTTAGCAACCGGGACAATCGGTATGCTTTGATATATTCCAAACACTAGAATATATCAATCTCCATGTGTTACCAACAGAATATGAATCAAGAATCCAAAGAAACGGAGAAATCAAGAATTGAAATGAAATATGAACAAAGGAATAGGGATTGTATATTAGTGATCAAGAACAATAATCAAGAGAATGTAAATGTGATAAATATTTGAATCCATATCACTATTCTGAAAGTAGAATAGAGGAAAAACTTGCCTTCTGCGCGACTTACTGCAATTGAATCACTTATGTCTATCACCTTGGACTATTACCGACTCAGCTGGCCTGGCTAGCTTAGCTTCTGTTGGCAAAACAGACTGGTTAAGTCACGTCGTACTTCATTTGCATCTTGAATCGACTTCAAACTGATCCTAACATCTACCCATGCGCTTATGACTGACTTATGTATTACATTTAAGCAAGTAAGACTCGATTAACCACGTAATACACATAAGCACATAAGCACATAATCATTTTTATGGTTAAAATAATTTTTAAAACCAAAATCGACTCGCTGATCGCTCAACTGATCGTTATCTGACTCGTTTCCCATTTTTCCGGAATTTTTCGGACTCGTCTCGGCACATAACTTGACTGATAATCAAACAAGTCACAAAATCAACTAACTTCTAAAAGACATTAAGCTTTGATATTATTTTTAATGAAAAGGATTCATTTTTCTGAGTTAACAGGCTTTCGTTTCACGCAAAACGGACTAACGGTTGAATTATTATTAATTAAATACTGAAAATTCCATTTATTAATCATTATAAATAATTATTACTAATTTTTAAAACCCAAAAATAATTTTTAAATCATTATTTAAGAAAATCAGAATTAAAAATAATTTTTTTTCCATAATTTTTGAAATTAAAATGAATTTATTATGATTTACTGAAAATTATTTGATTAATTATCAAAATAATTAATCACTTTTAAATAATTAATAAATAAATAATAAATAATTAAGAAAATAATTCAATCTGATTTTTAGAAAATAATTCAGAATTATTTATAATATAAATCAATTAATTAAACAATTATTTAATCAATTTATAAAATAAATAAATCTGATTTTTAGAATAAAAATAAAAATAAAATAAAATAAATTACAGAAACATTTGTCAGAAACCAGAATCTGTCAGAAACGGATCAAAGGCGGGTTAAAATTGAGTCAGAAACCGGGTTGCCAAGAACAATCCGGGTCGGGATGAACACACCGGAAATTTTCCAGATTCCGGTGGGTTCCCCGGACTCCGGCAACCACGATTCAGGCCAAAATCAGTACCGTTTGTACTGATTTTTACAGGGTTTCAACTCAAAACAACTTCCCCAATCTGACTCAGGCCAAAACAAACCACAAACATCACAGAATCACCATCTCCGGTCAAAACCGACTTCAACTCCGGCCAAAATATGAAATCATTCATTTGTACATGAAACTTAACGTTTAATAGTGCAAATTAAAGCTATGAATACATACAAGCAAAGCCCTAAACTTTCAGGAACCAAAGATTCACAGAAATCATCGAGTTGTGTTTTGAAAATTCGGTATAAACCCTAGAAATCGTACTTTGCTATCTGAGTATCGTCTGATCAATTAAATACCATGAATCGACTGTAAATCATCTAACAAAGCTATATCAATCATCAAAACATCATAATAACCCCAGAATCAAAAAGCCCTAATTCGAACATAAACCCTAGAAATCAAAAATCAAAAACGATGCAATAAAACGTGAAATTGATGCAAGAAACAGAAAGAACGGATCAAAACCTTCGATTTGAGTACTTGAATCACACGATTTGATGCTATAATCAGTGAGAAATCACGACTTGATTCTTCGACTCGAACCTGTTCTTCCCAACCCGATTTTAGAGAATTTTTGGTAATTTTGCAGATTTTAATGATTAATTATAATTAATTAAATAAAAATTAGGCTATTTATAGTAGTAAAAATAATACTCCTAATTAAAATTAAGGGGCTAATTATACATTAAATAAAAATATTGGGCCCTAATTTTTATAATTTTTGAGTATTAAAATTTAATTTATAAATATTTTATATATGCAATATATATGCCAAAAATTCCCAAAAATTGTGAATAATACAAAAATACAAAGAAATAATATAAATGAAAGTCCTATAATTTTATAAAAATAAAAATGTGATTTTTGTGGGGTTTTTGACACCCAATGGGGCCCGGAAAAATTATTTTTCGCAAAACGAGAAAATTTATAAATTATCTAGATGTTCAGAACAAGGCGATTGTAAAAGCCATTTGATGAAAAATAAGGCCCATTATTTTATTTGAAATACTGGCTTTAAAATCATCATTTGGGTCATAAAACATTTGAAATAAAACCTATAAATGCATAATAAAATATCTGAAAAATACCTTAAAAATACAGAAATGACATGGAATACACGTATCACGTAACAGTTAGGGTTTATCAGATAATCACACATAAATGACACATTAATTCACATATTTTATTATAATCATGATATAATATACACGTAAAGTTCCCAATCGTTACATCCTCCCCCCCTTAAAAGGATTCTGTCCTCAGAATCTTTTATGAAAATAAATGAGGGTATTTTTCTAATATTTCACTTTCGAGTTCCCAGGTTGATTCTTCAACCATAGGATTTCTCCACAACACTCGCACTAAATATACAGACTTATTTCTCAACACTTTTTCTTGCCGATCTAAAATTCTTACCGGCTGTTCTATAAAAGACAAATCAGGTTGGATTTCTATCGGCTCATACTCGATTACATGCCTAGAATCAGGATTATATCGCTTAAGCATGGACACGTGAAACACATTGTGAATATGCTGCATATGAGGCGGTAAAGCTAATTCGTATGCAACTTTTCCCACTTTCTTCAAAATTTCAAACGGTCCAACGTAACGTGGTTTCAATTTACCCTTATTGCTAAATCTGGTTAATCCTTTCCATGGTGATATTTTGAGTAGTACGTTTTCTCCTTCCTGATAGTCTATATCTTTCCTGGCTTGATCTGCATATTTGCGTTGCCTGTTTTGCGCTGCATCGAGTCGTTTTCGAATGAGTTCAATCTTTTCTTTCATTTGTTGAATTAGTTCTGGACCCAAAATTTTGCGTTCTCCAACTTCATCCCAATATACTGGTGATCTGCATTTTCTCTCGTACAATGCTTCATACGGTGGCATTCCAATGCTGGCGTGATAACTGTTATTATAAGAAAATTCCACTAGGGGTAGATGTTCATCCCAACCGCCTTCAAAATCGATCGCACAAACTCGTAGCATGTCTTCAATCGTTTGGATAGTTCTTTCACTTTGCCCGTCGGTTTGCGGATGATAAGCGGTACTCATGTTCAATTTAGTTCCAAGACATTCTTGAAATTGTCTCCAAAATCTTGAGTTGAAACGAGGATCTCGATCAGACACGATAGATACTGGAACTCCATGTCGCATCACAATTTCTTTGAGATATATGTGCACTAGCTTGTCGAGTGAAAATCTTTCATTGATTGGTAGAAAATGTGCCGACTTCGTGAGTCTGTCAATGATTACCCATATCGCATCATGATTTACCTTTGTCCTTGGTAGTCCTACCACAAAATCCATCGCTAGATGTTCCCATTTCCATTCTGGAATGTCTAATGGTTGCAATAATCCACTCGAACGTTGATGTTCTGCTTTAACTCGCTGGCATGTGTAACACTTACTTATCCATTCAGCTATTTCCTTCTTCATGTTCGGCCACCAGAAATTTTCTTTCAGATCACGATACATTTTTGTACTTCCTGGATGAATGGAATACTTCGAATTGTGTGCATCTCGCATTATTTCTTCTTTTAATTCTACTACGTTAGGGATCCAGATTCTCGACGCAAAGCGTAAAATTCCTTCATTATCTTTCTGAGTTGTGATTTCTTCTCCCGTCAGGTCGTCACCTTGACTCATCACTTCATTTTGACAGCAGCGAATCTTTTCTAACAATTCCGGTTGGAAAGTCATAGTATAGATAGCTTCTGCAGATTCATTGGGAATACGAATTTTAATTTCCAATTTGTCGAATTCCTTGATTACGTCTTCACACGAATTTAACCGATTCAATCTTTCTTTCCTGCTCAGCGCATCTGCTACAACATTTGCTTTCCCTGGATGATAACTAATCGTGACTTCGTAATCCTTTATCAATTCCAGCCATCGACGTTGTCGCATGTTCAGCTCCTTTTGCGTAAAGATATACTTTAGACTTTTATGATCTATGTAAATTTCACATTTTTCACCGTAGAGATAATGTCTCCAAAGCTTCAACGCAAATACGATCGCTGCTAATTCCAGATCATGAGTGGGATATTTTTGTTCATGAGGTTTAAGTTATCTCGAAGCATATGCAATGACGTTACCGTGCTGCATCAGTACACATCCTAACCCGCGATACGAAGCGTCGCTGAAAATGACAAAATTTCCTAGCTCGTCTGGCAATACAAGTACTGGTGCGGTTACTAACCGATTTTTCAGCTCTTGAAAACTTTCTTCACACTTATCACTCCATTCAAACTTTTCACTTTTTCGACTTAACTTGGTCAGCGGCGTTGCTATTTTCGCAAAATCTTTGACAAACCTTCGATAATATCCTGCCAATCCCAAGAAACTTCGAACTTCTGTCGGCGTCCTTGGTCTTTCCCAATTTAACACAGCTTCAATCTTTGTTGAATCGACTTGGATGCCTTCTCTACTGATAATATGCCCTAGAAATTGTACTTCTCTTAACCAGAATTCACATTTCAAAAATTTTGCGTATAGTTGCTATTTCCTCAGAATTTCCAAAGTTATTCTCAAGTGTTCTGCATGCTCTTCTTCTGACTTGGAGTAAATCAAGATGTCATCAATGAATACAATCACGAATTTATCCAAATATTTCTTGAATACTCTGTTCATCAAATCCATGAATGCTGCTGGCGCGTTTGTCAGACCGAATGCCATTACCAAAAACTCGTAATGCCCATATCTTGTACGAAACGCAGTCTTTGGAATATCTTCAGCTTTAATCTTCAATTGATGATAGCCTGATCGTAAATCTATCTTTGAAAACCATGCTGCTCCTTTTAGCTGATCGAACAAATCGTCGATTCTCGGTAAGGGATACTTGTTCTTGATAGTGAGTTTATTCAATTCCCTATAGTCAATGCATAATCGCATGCTGTCGTCCTTCTTCTTCACAAATAACACCGGTGCACCCCATGGGGATACACTAGGTCGTATGATGCCTCGGTCTAGAAGATCTTGCAGTTGCATTGACAATTCCTTCATTTCGACTGGAGCCATCCGATATGGAGCTTTCGAAACTGGTTCTGTACCTGATGCTAGATCAATTGTAAACTCAATTTCTCGATTTGGTGGTAACCCTGGAAGCTCGTCTGGAAAGACGTCTGGAAACTCGCACACAATTGGAATATTTTCTATTCTAGGACTTCCTCTTTCAGTATCTAACACGTAAGCTATGTATGCCTCACATCCTTGTCGAAGCAATCGTTTAGTCTGCATCACAGTAAGAAATTTCTTCTGCTGTTTTTCGCCTTTGAATATTACTGTTGCATTCTCCGCAGTTCGCAATTTGACTCTCTTATTCGCGCAATCTATCTGAGCGTTATGACATGCTAACCAATCCATTCCCAAGATAATATCGAATTCTCTTAACTTAAAAGGAATTAAATCTACCGAAAAATGATGTCCGGCTATTTCTATATCACACGCAGGACATACTCGATCTACCGGAACTTGGTCATCATTCGCTAATTTAATAATTAACGTTTCGCCCAATCATTCGATTTCACAATGTAACTTATCAAGAAATTCTTCAGAAACAAATGAACGAGTAGCTCTAGAATCAATTAGTACTTTTGAAATTACAGAATTTACCAAAAGTGTACCTGCAATAACACTCGGACTCTGCACCGCTTCTTTCATGGTCATGTTAAAAGTTCTTGCTTTGGGTTGATTAGGCGGCGGCGGAGGTAATGCTAACATTCTCGGAACACTGGCTGCCATAGCTGATCCTTTGCAATTTCTGGCAATATGCCCTTTCTTTCCACACTGGAAACAAGTCATTTCTGCTGTTCTACCTGTTGGACATTCGTTAGAATAATGCCCTTTCTGCTTACACCGATAACACGTTACATCCCTTTTGATACATACACCAGTATGCTTTCGATTACATGTCTTGTAGTACGGCACTGGAACTCTGACCATTCCTTGCTGACTGGAGGTTTGGAAATGATTACCTGCCTTCTGTGAACCCTGTCCTATCCTTTTAAAATTCAAATTTGCCCGGGCTTGGAATCCCGGCTTTCTGTTGGAGCGATCTTGGAAACTTCCCTGTCCCTTGTCTTGCTGAGATCTTTCACTTTCCCCTTCTATAATCAAAGCTTTCTGAACTACGGCGGTATACGTCATTAATTCGAAAACTGCAACTTGGCCACGAATCCATGGTCGTAATCCTTCTTGAAATCTTTGAACTAGTTTTTCTTCAGTGTCAACCTGTTCTGGAACAAACCTAGCCAACTCAGTAAATTTGGCTTCATATTCTGCCACGGACATATTTCTCTGCTTCAGTTATAGAAACTTAATCTGCATTTGATTCTTCACATAGCGAGGAAAATGCTTTTCTAAAAACAACTCTTTAAACCTATTCCATGCAATAACTTCTTCACCCTCTAAGGCCTTTTTAGATTCCCACCAATAATTCGCCTCTCCTTTCAACAAGTAACTAGCAAAATCAGTTTTCTGGTCCTCACCTACCTTCACTAGTGCGAACGCTTTCTCTACTTCTTTTAACCAGGTGGTAGCTTTAATAGGATCAGTAGTCCCTTCAAACTCTGGAGGTTTAACTGACTAAAACTGCTTAAAAGTAACAACAGGTAATACTGGTGGTAATTGAAGCTCAGGACGAGGTGGCTGTTGCAATATTTGTTGTTGTATCTGCTGTTGCTGATGCTGCATCTGCTGCTGCATCATTACCATCTGTTGTTGCATCAGATGGAACATTTGGTTCATGGTCTCATTAGTCTGATTTTCAGAATTGCTGTTAGAGGTCTCAGCCCTAGTCTTTCTTTTTGGTGCCATCTTCTTCTGATAATAAAACAGGTGATATTTATTTAACAGTTTAATAAACAATCGACAATAAGTATGGAAAACAATTTATCCTGTATTCATAACATGGTTTATTTAAAGAAAACAGTTACTGAGTATACAGACTGGAAATGTAAACAGTTAAATAAAATATTTTTTTTTCAACAGGAATTATAATATGAAAAACTGTAAAGTGAAAGTAAATGCTATAAAACTGTAAAGACTGAAATTTAAATAAAAAAAATTTGAAAAAGTTCATCTTATATATATATGTGACACCAGCTTCAGGTGTAAATGCTTGATACAAAAAGTCTCGGGCTACTGGTCATCACTACGGCTACAAGTTATCGCTACAAGTTAAACTACTACTACAAGTTAAACTACTGATACACACATACACACTACTCACTAGGTTATACTATGCTGCCTCTATATACACATGCACTCTGGAGTCACCGTCTCAAACCCTCTCAGAACCCAGGCGGAGTACGCCTAAGCTCCTCTCTAAGTGCCTGGACCAAAGTCTGTGCCAAGCGAAAAACCCTGTAGAACTCTGCAAAAGAAGGAGGTCCATCATGAGTCAAATCATCCAGCTCCCAAGTAGCACTCATCAATACTGACTGTAATCGCTGTCTCATATAATAATCCGGCTGTAGGGCCGCTAACGGTCCTCTGTCCCTCTGATCAAACAGATGCATAATCTCCCGACACTGTGCCCGCCAATACTCCACATCATCTCTCATAACTCTATACTCATGGTATGGTACCATATGCGGTTGAGCAATCTGACCTACTGACTCCTGAGAAGGAACCCTCGGAATACCTGCACCCTGCTGGGGTAAACCTAACTGTAGATCCACATCATGCTCTCCCATCCCCTCTACTGGAATCATCTGAACTATGTCCGGCTCTGGGGCATGCACTGGTATAGGAGGTAACAATGGTGGTGGTGGTAACTCCTGCTCAATACCTAGTATAAACTGGTGCTCAATAGGTAAAGGAACCATCGGCTCGAAGAACTCAAATGGATCAAACATCTCTATGGGGTCATGCACTATCCCCTGTACTGGTGGTACCGGCTCCTGTGGCAATGTTGGTGGAGGTGGTAGAGGAGGAAACATATGCTCAGATACTTGAGGTATGGCTGGTGCTACTGGCCCAGTGACTGTCCTCTCGGAAGATGCAGAATAACCAGAAGATGCCATCTGATAATATACCAAAGAAAAGAAAAGGTCATTAACAATCCTAAGATTATTTCCCTATTCTAATCTGATCTAAATCCTAACACTATTCATCCTAATTTGACTATCCCTATCTTATGTGATCTCCTGATCCTATCTTAATCCTAATGTTCTTATTTTCAGGGACCAAACCTACAGCTCTGATACCAAACCTGTAACGGCCTCTAGACCCGGGGTATAAGTCTGGGGGTTACTAGCTAATCACCAAACCTGTATAATCTGATTAACAATTAATAAAGAAATGAAATTAAACCCCTTTAACACTAACCAGGATCTTTTTAGGTTGAAGTATGAAAATAAAAACCACTAACTACTTTTATTACAAATCAATATTCAAAGTCTCACAAACTCTCTTTGTTACACACCACTGTCTAATTCATTTTAAGCTAAGTTCAACTTTTATTCAAACACACACACCTACTATCTATCAACACTCCACCTGCTCGGGAAACTCAATGCTTTCTTCCTGGATTGGGATCAACACCTTGGGTATAAGAGGATCCCGAGGCTTGACTCGCTTCTTTACCACTCGAGTCCTGATTGGTTTCATATTCCTTCTTAACTGAAAACAATAAGGTGAATAACAACAAAATGGGTGAGCCAAAAGTTGCTCAACAAGTCCACAAACATATAAACAGTGTTAAAGCATTTTAAATGAATCCGCCATCCCAGGTATATCTGTCAAGATATAACCTCACGAGAATAGAAAGAAGGCCATTACTGGCGAGTACAAATAAACTAAACTGGACACAAGTTCGCATCTATATTCTGCTGATCAGTCAGAATATAATACAGATCCATATCTCAGTATATAGATCCAGTCGGGTACCCAGGCACTACGGCCCACGTCGAGGCACCAGTCATCCCGATCCTCAGGATTAAGACACACTCAATCCCAAAATATCATTATCCAGTCCATTGCTTAGCAACCGGGATAATCGGTATGCTTTGATATATTCCAAACACTAGAATATATCAATCTCCATGTGTTACCAACAGAATATGAATCAAGAATCCAAAGAAACGGAGAAATCAAGAATTGAAATGAAATATGAACAAAGGAATAGGGATTGTATATTAGTGATCAAGAACAATAATCAAGAGAATGTAAATGTGATAAATATTTGAATCCATATCACTATTCTGAAAGTAGAATAGAGGAAAAACTTGCATTCTGCGCGACTTACTGCAATTGAATCACTTATGTCTATCACCTTGGACTATTACCGACTCAGCTGGCCTGGCTGGCTTAGCTTCTGTTGGAAAACAGACTGGTTAAGTCACGTCGTACTTCATTTGCATCTTGAATCGACTTCAAACTGATCCTAACATCTACCCATGCGCTTATGACTGACTCATGTATTACATATAAGCAAGTAAGACTCGATTAACCACGTAATACACATAAGCACATAAGCACATAATCATTTTTATGGTTAAAATAATTTTTAAAACCAAAATCGACTCGCTGATCGCTCAACTGATCGTTATGACTCGTTTCCCATTTTTCCAGAATTTTTCGGACTCGTCTCGGCACATAACTTGACTGATAATCAAACAAGTCACAAAATCAACTAACTTCTAAAAGACATTAAGCATTGATATTATTTTTAATGAAAAGGATTCATTTTTCTGAGTTAACAGGCCTTCGTTTCACGCAAAACGGACTAACGGTTGAATTATTATTAATTAAATACTGAAAATTCCATTTATTAATCATTATAAATAATTATTACTAATTTTTAAAACCCAAAAATAATTTTTAAATCATTATTTAAGAAAATCAGAATTAAAAATAATTTTTTTTCTATAATTTTTGAAATTAAAATGAATTTATTATGATTTACTGAAAATTATTTGATTAATTATCAAAATAATTAATCACTTTTAAATAATTAATAAATAAATAATAAATAATTAAGAAAATAATTCAATCTGATTTTTAGAAAATAATTCAGAATTATTTATAATATAAATCAATTAATTAAACAATTATTTAATCAATTTATAAAATAAATAAATCTGATTTTTAGAATAAAAATAAAAATAAAATAAAATAAATTACAGAAACATTTGTTAGAAACCAGAATCTGTCAGAAACGGATCAAAGGCGGGTTAAAATTGGGTCAGAAACCGGGTTGCCAAGAACAATCCGGGTCGGGATGAACACACCGGAAATTTTCCAGATTCCGGTGGGTTCCCCGGACTCCGGCAACCACGATTCAGGCCAAAATCAGTACCGTTTGTACTGATTTTTACAGGGTTTCAACTCAAAACAACTTCCCCAATCTGACTCAGGCCAAAACAAACCACAAACATCACAGAATCACCATCTCCGGTCAAAACCGACTTCAACTCCGGCCAAAATATGAAATCATTCATTTGTACATGAAACTTAACGTTTAATAGTGCAAATTAAAGCTATGAATACATACAAGCAAAGCCCTAAACTTTCAGGAACCAAAGATTCACAGAAATCATCGAGTTGTGTTTTGAAAATTCGGTATAAACCCTAGAAATCGTAATTTGCTATCTGAGTATCGTCTGATCAATTAAATACCATGAATCGACTGTAAATCATCTAACAAAGCTATATCAATCATCAAAACATCATAATAACCCCAGAATCAAAAAGCCCTAATTCGAACATAAACCCTAGAAATCAAAAATCAAAAACGATGCAATAAAACGTGAAATTGATGCAAGAAACAGAAAGAACGGATCAAAACCTTCGATTTGAGTACTTGAATCACACGATTTGATGCTATAATCAGTGAGAAATCATGACTTGATTCTTCGACCCGAATCTGTTCTTCCCGACCCGATTTCAGAGAATTTTTGGTAATTTTGCAGATTTTAATGATTAATTATAATTAATTAAATAAAAATTAGGCTATTTATAGTAGTAAAAATAATATTCCTATTTAAAATTAAGGGCCTAATTATACATTAAATAAAAATATTCGGCCCTAATTTTTATAATTTTTGAGTATTAAAATTTAATTTATAAATATTTTATATATGCAATATATATGCCAAAAATTCCCAAAAATTGTGAATAATGCAAAAATGCAAAGAAATAATATAAATGAAAGTCCTATAATTTTATAAAAATAAAAATGTGATTTTTGTGGGGGTTTTGACACCCAATGGGGCCCGGAAAAATCATTTTTCGCAAAACGAGAAAATTTATAAATTATCTAGATGTTCAGAACAAGGCGATTGTAAAAGCCATTTGATGAAAAATAAGGCCCATCATTTTATTTGAAATACTGGCTTTAAAATCATCATTTGGGTCATAAAACGTTTGAAATAAAACCTATAAATGCATAATAAAATATCTGAAAAATACCTTAAAAATACAGAAATGACATGGAATACACGTATCACGTAACAGTTAGGGTTTATCAGATAATCACACATAAATGACACATTAATTCACATATTTTATTATAATCATGATATAATATACACGTAAAGTTCCCAGTCGTTACACTACCTGTCTTTGTGCAAGATTTCAAGCAGATCCAAGAGAACCTCACTTAACAGCTGTGAAAAGAATTTTCAAGTACCTTAAGGGAACAGCTGATCTGGGATTATGGTATCCCAGAGAATCAGATTTTAAACTAATAGGTTACTCAGATGCAGATTTTGCAGGTTGTAAAATTGACAGGAAAAGCACAAGTGGAAGCTGCCAATTTCTTGGAGGCAGATTGGTTTCTTAGTTTAGCCAGAAATAAAAGTCAATTTCCACATCAACTGCAGAAGCAGAGTATATTGCTGCAGGAAGCTGTTGTGCACAGATTCTTTGGATGAAGAATCAGTTACTGGATTATGGGTTAACATATTTCAAAATCCCTATTTACTGTGATAATCAAAGTGCTATTGCTATGACATGTAATCCAGTTCAACACTCAATGACAAAGCACATCAGCATCTGGTAACACTTCATAAGGGAACATGTGGATGAAGGTACAGTGGAATTGCACTTTGTTCCAACAGATCAACAACTAGCAGATATCTTCACAAAACCACTGTGTGAAGCTACTTTTACAAGATTGGTAAATGAACTTGGAATGGTTTCAGGTTCTTTCTCTAAATCTGCTTAGTTTTGTTCTGCTGCATCAGACTTTATGATCAGTATTTACAGAAATTACTCTCTTTATGTATACTGTGATTAATTGAAAATTGCTTAAGTACTGACTGGTGTCTGATGTGACTTTCTAAACTCTGATAGTGATATGTCTGTTTAAGTAACTATTCTATCCTATGAAGATACCTGTGTTAGATGCTGACCTAGTAGTCTTCAATAAACTCGAGATCCCATGTTAGAAGTAATTATTTCTGTGGAAATCTACTGACACAAGCAAATTCTGATATTGAGCTTAGTTGAGTTTACTTTGTCTATCTTATAACTAAGTCACAAACTAGAATAATTCTTCTCATCTGTTAAGTTCTGATGCGAGTAAATCTGTTGAATGCACTAAGTGCTGATAAACCTCACTTATCAAAAGAAAAAGAAAAAGAAAAAGAATCAAGGAATTAAAATCAGGTACTCCTTTGAGATCTAGAGTAAAAATGTGGAAGGGAAGACCCAAGTGCATTGCTGGTATTAAGTAATATGCATTAGAAAATCAAATACATATTTTTGGTGACTTTTCACACTCTATGATTACTGGAGAAATACTCTGATAATAACATAAATTCTGATAAGCAGTTGTGACTCACTTACACTGAGAAGCCACTGTCAAATGGAATTTAAAAAGATGCACAAAATTAGCACAAAACAATTGAGGTGGACTCAAGTATGAACTCATTCAATAGTAGGCTTCAGAATAATGACAGATTTTTAGTAAAGTTTTAGTTATGCCTTATTTCTAAGATGTACAGAAGTGAATCAGACTTACTCTTTGTCTGATATTTCGCTTAATGAACACACTAAACACTCCATATGAATGATGAAAATTACTGTGGTGATCTATGTTATTTTAGATGAATAGTCTATGTGTCACATTACATAATCTCTGAGGACAAGTTCTGTCGAACGTTCTGATGATTAAGTTCTGAATAATCTATATCAGAATTTGTGTGAAGAATTACAAAGATAGGCATTCATTTTTCGAGTCAAGAAATCATGTTCTGATAACTGTTAAGTTCTGATATAAGTCTAAGTTCTGATATTAATTTCTGATCCTTTACTTGACTTATTTGTGGATAAAATCTAAAAACAGTCTCATTTTAAATCAGAATATGTTGGGGCGGAATATTAACAGTTAATATAATTAGGAATAGTGGTACACATACTTGCACAGTAATTTTTACTTGTTTCTTGTGCGCATTAAACCTAGTTTTACCTTTCCAATGACTGTTTTTCATCTTCCAAGTCTAGGGAGACGAGGTAGAATTAATTCTACCTATCAGCATTAAATTTCCTTACGTCTCCTGGCATTCTCTTGCCTATATAAACAAACACTTCGCAACAGCCTACACATCAATTCTTCTCTCACAAACTCACCTTCATTTTCCTCATACAAATAAAATCATGGTCAACTACAACATGTTTTTGAACCATGAAACATTCAACATGGAGCTGAGCTGTGAAGCCTGGCAGCAGGAATGGCACGTCACTGCCATTCCTGATGAGATTTGGGACTCGGTTCCCCAGGAGGTTCTCACCCACCTCCTGTTCTTTTACATGGACTACCATCGCCATCTGGAGCGATTGGAGGAAGAAAGGCTGGAAGTTCTCCGCCAGCAAGAGCGAATCATCAGACTCGCTATTCTTTTTATAGAGAGTAGGAAGAAGAAATAATTTATTTTCTTCTTCCTCTTTTTCTTCATCGTCAGCCTTGCCCTGCTTCTTGAGCTAGGACAAAGGCTGTTGATGTTAGGTTTAGAAGCTTAGGACAATCTTGTAAAGTTTTGATATAATTTAAATTTCATGAATGTATTCTCTTAATATATTAATGGAATTTCTATTTTTTGCAAGTTTTTGTCTCTGAGATGTTTGTAATTTAAATGCACTGATAAATCCTGATAAATCCATATTCTGATGACCATTTCATTTTAATTTAAATTAAGTTCTGATCTTACAATATCAGTACTTATTTACTTGATTTAATTTTGGTCATTCTCTTACTTGAATTTCTTCTCAGAATATTGGTTTTGCAGTGAAAAATAATTGACTAAGTGGGAACAGTTTCAATTTTGAATTAAAACTGATTTACCTCGATTAATGGAATTACTGGGTAAGTGGAACGGTTTTTCCTTGAAAAACTGCAAGCGGGTAAGTAATGATTACTGTTTTCCCGTGCACATTAACTATTCTCTATTACTGCATGTCTGACAGGTGTCCAACGGTTATATTTTTTTTAAGTATAAGTAAGACAGACAGAAGATTTTCCAATCTTTTATTTACTTTTACACTTTATCTCTCTTTCTTTGCTTTTACTCTCTTTCATATCCTGACGTTGGTTTTTCATATAGACATTTTCTCAAACACCTAACAGGAAACTCTTAATTTTCGATTTTTCTCATGGCACCTAAGGATTTGATCATTGATGGAGCTAAGTTTGTTCCAAATAACTATGCTGCAATTCTCGATCATGCTGAAGCTCCGTCTGAGTTGCATTTTGTGCAAGATCTTCTTGCACACAGTAAAATTGGGTATGCATTGACCCAGCCTTCAGTATTTTCAAGCCAACAAGTTCTGACGTTTTGGCGGACTGGGCACTTTGATAATGGTGGTACACATGGTACTCCCAGTATTGTTTTCGAAGTGGATGATTCTACATATTTGGTAACTCCTGGTACAATTCGCAAGGCCCTCCATTTACCAGAAGGATGTACTTTTTCAACCCCGGAGGAATCAGCTCTTCAGGAGTTAATGGTCAGTTTGGGGTATGAGCAGAGTTTGGCTAAGCTTGGGCAGTTGAAACGGGCTCATATCAGAAAGGAATGGAGCTTCTTTCTCGACTGCATCACTAAAGCTTTTGGGAATAAATGTTCCAACTTTGATGCCATTCCTATAATGAGTCAGCACATCGGGTATGCTATCATTATCCAAACTCATTTTGATTTTGCAAGTGTTGTGATAGGTTTCATAGGGGATAGGATGACAGAAGATAGAAATGTAGTTTATTTTGCTAGATTATGTCAGCTTATATATAACTTTTGTCATACTAATCCCCCTCAACTAGCCAGTACCTTAATTCCACCATTCAAAATTGCAAAACGAGCCTTTAATAACCTGGTAAATGCTGACCTTAAGAAAAAGGTGGTTATACCTTTACAGATTCCTCAGTCTATAAAACAGATCTTAGTAAATTCTGATCCTCAAACCTATAGATCTGTTTATCCTGATGTTCAACTTACCACCACCTCCCAAACACCACAACAACCATCAGAACACACCACTCATCCATCTATACCTCAACCATCCCTCAGAACATATCTCAAATCATATCTCTCAACTTCACAGACAGCTCAACCTTCATCCTCAACACCTACTGTGAAGCCTTAATCTTCCAAGCCAAAGAGGACAAAGACTGTTCCTCAAACACCTCAGAAGAGAAGGAGGATTGTTTTGAGAGATAAGTCTGATAGTAAGGAACAGGTTTCTACATCAGAACCTGTTGTTAAACAAGCTGAGAAAGTTCCTTCTCAGAAGGATTCTGGAATTGGGGGATCTAAGCTTCTCAAAAGGCTTAGAAGAATGACTTCTGCTGAAACTCCCAAGGAATCCTCACCTTCTAAGAGAAACAAGAAACAGAGAGCTAAAAGGCCAGTTTCAGATGATGAGGAAGTAGCAGCTAAGGAAGGGGATCAGGAATCTCTGATCTCACAAGAACCAGAATCTGCTGAAGCCACTGCTTCTCTATTAACTCCACCTCAGGAAGCTGCTACTGAAATGGAAAACACACCATCTGTGTCTCCTGTTCAAAAGACTGTATCTCCTGTTGATCCAGGCACAAGTGCTGAAATTGATATTCAGAACCTGGTTGTACCTGAGGTACTTTACTTAGAAGCTCCAACATCACTTCATCCATCAACAATACCTGTCTCTGATGCTACTCAAACTCCACAAATTATCTACTACACCTTCTCTGCATCTAGATGATGATGATCAGATTCTAGGTGAGCATCAGAATATGGTTGTTGATCAGAACTTGGAACCAGATCAGCACTTAGAGGATGATGTTGAAGCCTCAATTGCTTCTCATACTGTTGTTTTATCAGAAGATGTTGATTCTGTAAGTTCTGATGCTGCAAATGCTGATGATACTAGTGATGCTGCTTCAAATGCAGATGCTGATGAAGCAGGTCCTTCAGAACATGCACCTCAACAAACTGTTCCTAAATCTGAATTAGTTAAGAAGTTTGTTACAAAAGAAGCACCAGTGCCTTGGAGTGAAACTCCCGCAGGACAGGAGTGGACTAAGGAATGGAACTCAGTTACCTGTGTTCCATCTGCAAAGAATCTTACTGAGCACTTGACAAAAGAAGATGAGCTGTTAATTACTGATGATTTCAAAATACAGCTTCGAGTCACTGCATTGAGTACTAAACATCTGCAAGGTCTTCATTCCACTACTCATGCAGAAATACATAAAATTCAGGAAGAATTACTCAAGCAAGAACAAGTTCAGAAAATTGACAAGAAAAAATTCTTCCAACCTACCTTTGACAGAGTTGCTTATATTGAGAAGACTCAAGAGAAATAACAATCTCAGATTGATGATATTTTGAAAAATCAAGCTTCTCAGCAATCTCAACTTGATGAAATCCAAGCCTCAGTAGAATTGCTTGTCTCTCTTATGTTACCTGCTGATACCAAAAAGGGGGAGAATATAATTAAGTCCAAATGCAGAACTGATAAGACATTGAAGGGGAGGGATGATAAAAAAGATGACCAAGGAACCTCTGAAATGGGTGGAGGTCATAGTCAAGGTAGAGGTTTCTCATCAAGAAAAGCTGAAATCACAAGTCACAGAACAAGTTCTGATGCTGGAAAAAGAATTACTTCTGCTACTGGTAAAAGGATAAGTTCTGATGAACTTTTAGATCTTGATGAAGAAATGTCAAGACTGTTATTTCTTCAGGAAAATCCAGAAATGGACTTGGAGAGTCTAATGGAAGAAGAAGCCAGACTTAAATCAGAAAAAGTCAAATCTAAATCTGAAGCTTCTGGTAAAAAGAAATTTCCAACACTCAAAGGCATTGTGATAAAAGAAAAGACAAATCCTGAAGCAATCATGGTTAAATCATAACTGCAGATAGATCCAAGGTCCAAGGGCAAAGAGAAAGTTGGTGAACCTATCAAGGTTTATGTGCCTCCTATGAATGAAGAAATTACTGATGAAGATGCTGATCTTGCTCTGACTTTAAGAAAAGTTTCTAAGACAACCTCTGACATGGCTCAAGTTGTTCAGAGTCAAGAGCTAGTTAGTTCTGATAAATCAAAGACACTCCTACCAGGATTCACTAAAGCCAAACAGACTCAGCCTTTGAAGACTGCTGCAAGTGGTTTTGAAGCCAGAGTGGTTACTGGAAAGGAAGCAAGAGATAAAACTGGATTGGGAAGTACTGATGAAAGAAGAATACAGAACACTACCAATGATCCAACTTCCTTAAGTGAACCAAGTATTGGAGCAACTCCTGAGAGATTGAATCAACTGGAATCTGTACAAATGGTTTACCATACCTACTTGAAAGAACACATTTTGTTGTACTTCATGACAGATGGTAGGGTTTATCATATAAGGGAAAATACCATTCCACTGAAGTATTTTGAAGAACTGGAGCATGTATTATTCTTACTTCAAGTGAATGACAGAATAACAGAAAGTGCTGCAAACTATTTGAAGAATCAGATTCAGAGACAGAAAAGGCTTTATTCTGTTAATCTGACAGCACATATCTTCCGAAGTACAGAGATCACAAGGGTGATATAGTTGAGATGAAGCCCAACACTGCCAAGATTATAACTACCTTTCTGGGTTACAGGGCTGTGGAATTCAATCTTGAGTCTGATAAAGCATATTTGATCAGACTGGATCAGGACATAAGAAAAGCTAAAATTAATGATCTCAGGGCTGCAATCTTTCAAACTGGTGAAGATTCTGCAGAACTTAAAGATGCTAAAAGGAGGATGATTGATGAACTCAGATATGTTGAGAGATGTTTATTGAAGAACTATCTCAGAACAACTCCTGACATCAGAGAGATCAGAAGATGAAGTTAAGTCAAGATCTACAACTGCTTAAATTCTGATATGAATACAGACTGAAGTTGTTATCAGAAGTTAAAGATTGGTAAAGCTTTAAGGACTGTAAGTTGTAGTTATCTAGTCAAGTTCTCATGCATTTGTACTTAATGTTTTTGACATCATCAAATATCTGTTAAACTTGTATATTATGCTAATTTACAAGTTGGGGGAGATTATTAGATATATTTGATAATGTCACGGCTAATGTGATTTATGTTTAGTTTTCAGATCTTATTTAAACAGGATAAATCAATACTTACTGGAAGTCAGGACTTAAGGATATCAGTACTTATATTATCAGGAGATAATCATCAGAAGATGGATATCAGAACTTAAGTACTGAAGGACGTTCAGATAAAGAAGTCAGCTGGTTAAAGTAAAGAAGATCGAGACAAACATAAGAAGAGATATGCATGAAGAAGGAATTCTATGAAGAATAGAATACTTGGAAGAAAAGATATCTGATTGATATATTTTAGGAAGCAGAATTATATTCCATATCAATTAGCGATTATCTTGTAACTATGTAGTATATAAACACAGACATAGGGTTTACACTAGAAGTGTTATCACAATCGAGAAGATTAATTATTGTAACCCTAGCAGCTCTCGTGATATTTGTTCATCACTGAGAGAGAACAGTTCCATATTGTAACAGAGTTTATTGTTCCAATAAAATTTGTTTTCTGTTACTTGAGTTATTAAAGTTCGATTTGATTGTACTATACACTGTATTCACCCCCTTTACAGTGTGTGTGACCTAACATGGTTGGCTCATTTTTTCGGTTATACAGTGCGGGACCTACAACCTTTAAAAGAAAATGATATCAAATACAAGTTTGTATTTAAAGAAACAAGGAAATCAAAGCTGTAAAGAAGGAAATGGAACGTATGTAACTTTGTTTAATTCTTGCACACGGGACCCACTTGCACCTTGATCAACAAAAAGAATTCGAGTGTACTTAATTGTTTACTGGGCAATTGAATAACTCAGTGTACATTGTACAAGGGTTTGTATCACAAGAGTTTGGCAGCCTTCATTGAACAAAGAAACAATCAGTTTATTTGTTTACTTTAACAATTCAGAAATGGCAGAGAAATAATTTCCCTGTAGTGCAATTCCTCCCTCCGCGCGTGGCATGCACGTCTGGCGACCATCTCTTGTGTGTCGTTAACGTGTGAAGCACACGACACCCCCTGCGTCTGTTGGTTGTTGTCCGAGTATAGAAAAGAAATGGATGCAATATTTTAAGTCTACTTATACTGCTGCATGTAGTCGCCATAGGAGAAACAATTTAAGGCAAAGGCGGCTACACTATTCCCACACTGATCGCCACAAAAAGTAAAATGCAAAGGCAAAAGACGACACTCTATTTCTACACTAGCCGCCACAGGTGTGTTCGAATAATTCTCTAATGTAGACAGCTACAAGTTGGTCTCCATAGAAAATAACTACAAGGAAACAACTCTCCTCTCTAGTGTGATCGTCATAGAATTTATTATTGCAAGCTGTACCAATTCAAACACATGGATAAAAATAAACCATGTATCCAGTCTTTATCTCTCCTACATTTTACTATCTACAAAACCAAAGAATTGCAGCTCTCAGCAAAAACACTATCAAAACTCTGCAGAATTTTTCTTGTAGAGTTAGTTGATTTATTTATTGAAATTAAGGAGAGAAGTGCTGCCCAATTTATTTCACACAATTTAAAGCCTTACAAACTTGTAACACTCATTATTTAAAACTCTCTTGATTGTATTTAATATCTTTTGATAGAAGTTTTGAATTCTTAGAGTGATAGATAGAACCCTAAATTGATAGTTATTATTTTGGTTCTCTCTATATTTGTTGCTTGAAATTATTTATATTCAGAGTTGTAAGCAAACCTTTACGGTTTAATTTCTTAATAATAAGAATTATTCCATGAATTTCTTTGTGTTTTTTTATTTCCATTTCAAAGTTTATTTTCCGCAGCAATTAATTAACGAAAAACGAAGAACATACATTCACCCGCCCTATGTATGTATATTTGGACCTAACAACTATCTCAACATATAAAACAATTAGGGCTCACATACTTAAAATTCGGTTCGGTAGTAATCTTTAGAAAATACGTATAACTGTTGTTACACAAAACAGGGTCATCGGACTCTTTTTGTAAAATATTTCACCAAGTGACATCCCTTATTCATTTATTTCACATAACAGATTTCAAAAATATTCCATCATGATACGAAAATAGTTTTCGTAAAATAGTTTATAAATATAATGTTATATATTCGATTGGTATTCCGATAATTACATGATACCTTCCCATATTTCCGAAATAAATTTCCCGGAAATCGAGCAGCGTTTCCTCGATTTGTCGAACAACCAGTCGATATCATATCGACACAAACCAATCACAATCAACGCAATTCACAATCCAAATCACATACGTTCAACTTCCACATATATTAAACGACTACTCGAATTCCGAAAATAATTTTACCAAATAATGTTTTTATAATTGTAGGACTCAAATTAAATCATCACGGTTAATCGTCAACTCATCGAAATTCATCGTTGACGGCGGCAAAATTCGTTGATGCCCAATTATTTTGGGTTTCCAATACGAACTTCACCGAAAAATAGTAATTTCTCGCTCGCAATTAATTTAGCTCATGAATACCACTCAAATATTTTATGCAGAAAATAAATAAATAAAATTTCAATTAGAATAACAGAACCATAACAACCGAACAACAACCAACACATAGGATACAACACACACGCGCGCCACCTCACATGCGCCACACACACAGTATACACACACAGCACAGTAACACACACACAGAGCACAGTAACACACACATATACAGATACACAATCCAACAGGACGAAAACAGGAGCAAACAACTGGCACAGCGGGGCAATTCCCGGGAAAACAGGTGGCACCGGACAACAGAGAAAGAAAAACAGAAAGTGGAGAATTGGGGAGGAGAAATAGAGAAAGAAAAGAGAAAGAGAGAAGGGAGAGAAAACGAGAGAGAGGAGAGATTGAGGGAGATGAGACAACGAGAGAGAGAAGAGATAGAGTGGAGAGATTGAGGGAGATGAGACAACGAGAGAGAGAAAGTGATGAGGTATATCTACGTGTGTGTTTTTCTTTTATTATTAATCCTTGCAGTTGACATGTATCAAACACCCCTCTGAAAATTTAACACGTGTCCAAAAGGATTGTTATTAACCCCTGCAGCTTAATTTGGTCCTGTGATTTGTGTTTTAACGGACCAACTTACTGGAGAAAATAACCCGAAAAATTACCGAAATAATTTTAAAATTTCCGGAATGTTCAAAAATTAATAAAATATAAATTTTATAATTTTTGAAATATTTTTTAATTCAACTTTGGACCCACAAATATAATCAGAAAATTATTTAGGGATAAATAATTAACGAAATATTATTTTCTAAATTTTATAAATTCCTATAAATATTTATTGAAATTATAAAGCCATGAAAATTATTTTAAAGATAATTTCAGTATTTTTGAAAATAATTTTTCAATAAAATCCTTGTTAATAGTAAAAACAAATTGATACGGCTCAACAATTAAATGAATAAATAATTCCCAATCATAACTGAGTCATACACAATTAATATTAAATACAACACATAGCTGACAAAATCATATCATATTTTTATTGGGTTAAATCTCAAAGTAGTCACTAAACTGAAAAGCATATATCAAAAAACTCATTCTAGTTATTGGCGTCTCATTTGCACTAATGACCACCGTTAACCTTATATTTTGACTTGACGGAAAAAAACATTGACTTTTACATAAGTAATAGCGTAACCCATGTGGAAGGTCCCTATGAGTCCAGTTGTTTTCAATCTTTTAATATCAAATCAACTTCATTTCTTAAAACAAAATGCTTCAATCAAATTTTATAAAAAGTTTATATAATATTCTAAAATTAGAAATATGTTAATTATTTTTTCTAATTTTATAAATTGGTCACAAAATTTTATAAAAGAATTCTGACAATAAAAATTCTTATTTTTTAATATACAAAAATATTCGGGTTTATTTTAAAAAATTAACATTGATGTTTTTTATTTTATATTTTTATAATTTTCTTTTAATTTATAAAATTCAAAAAAAATGTTAAATTAATTATGAAAGAAACAAAAATAATTGCTCATATTTTTTAATTAATTCTAACATTAATAACTTTTGAAATTAGATAACTTGGAGATCAGTGATTTTTTTAAAAAAATAAACAATATACTTCGGATATAAAAATGAAAATGAAAAAGTTACTGGAACACAAAACACATGTTAAGAAAAGAAGAAGCTAAGAAAAGAAGAAGCCAAGATGCAAAAAGGACACGGCTAACTCTGCTAATAATCGATAATTAAATGTAAAACCTCACGAATCTTATGTTATAAACACATACCATCTATGTTGATTATGCGTCAAACCCATTTTTCAACTTTTTCTGAGTATTTAAAACTGTACTTGTGGTTATGTAGTTGTTGAATTAGTATAATGCATTAATTTTCATTTTTGTGTGTATATATAAATGTATATATATATATATATATATTTCTGTGCTTAATTCAGTTGTTAATATTAGGGGTGAACAAACAAAAACCGAAAAATCGAAAAACCGAAATTGGACCAAAAAACCAAAAAACCGCACCGAAAAAAACTGAAAAAAACTCGTAACCGAACCGAATCGACCGGATGGTTTGGTCACGATTACGGTTTTATCCTTAAAACTGAACCGAAAAATCGAACCGCTAATATTATTTTAAAATATTTAATATATATATTTACTTATCTATTTTATACAAATATGAGTATATGATACTTGCAAAATTTATATAAGAATTTCAAAAACCTTTTGTTGTTGGGCCCGTACATGGATCATGATAGTCATTTACTTGCACTTGCACTTGCTCGATAGTCATTCATATTATAGCTCTATTAATTCATCAATACGAATCTCTCATTTAACGATGCTACTTTTTTGTTACATTATACTAAACAATTAATTTTCATAGATTTATATTAAATAGCATCTATAAATATTCTTAGTTTTATATTAAATAAATATTTTTTTAAAAAAATAAAAACCGAAAAAAACCGAAACCGATAAACGGTTAACCGAACCGAAAATAACCGTTCCGAACGGTTCCGTTACGGTTAATAGCTAGAAACCGAACCGAACCGACATACACGGTTCGGTAACGGTTTTCAGTAAAAACCGAGCCGATCCGAACCGTGTACTCCCCTAGTTAATATATTTTAGCTGGGTTCTTGAAAGCGACCTATCATATGAGGTTGGCCAGGTCAATACAACTTTAAGTCTCTAAATGTAAAAAAAAAATTGTTCTGACTTACTGCTCTATTATTACTTGTTATTATAATAATAAAAATGAGTTCCTGATAATTGGAGTGAGTTTTTTAATATACGTCTTTTATTTCAATGACCATTTTAAGATTTAACCCTATTTTTATTTATATAAATATATAATATTTATTTAATCATCACAAAATATTTAGAGTTTTTCTGGATATTACACTAGCACTACTTATTACTCAATATTTTAAGAGGTACATTGTGGCTCTTCTGATAAACTAGCTTTGTACCCGTGCGATGCACGTGATGATTATCATTTATTTATATAATTATTTTTAAATATTTTTTCTTTTTTTAATTAAATTTTAATATAATAATTTTATTCCCTAAACAAATTTTATATTTTTCAAAATAATAGATTTTTTTTTAAAAGTGCCGATTTTTTTCGAATATCTAGACTTTAACTTCTTTTCTCTCAAAACCCTAATGAGAGTCGGCCATCATTCACAACTATTATTCATCCTTCACCATCCTCTCCTTCCATCAAATTCACATCCATCACATCCATCCTCTCAATCCTTTTGGGTGTGATCTTGTTAACGTACCAATCTTTTTGGGTTGTTGATTGTCCCCAATTTTTGGGTGTATGTCTTGTTGCGTTTTTGATTCGTTGTCATGTTGCATTATGAATGAATTCTATGGTGTATTGGGAGATCTGGGCAACCCGCTTCAAATCTGGAATTGTGGTACTTATCGCGAGAGCTCACCTCGCACAACAAAGGATTGTTCAATACATGGGGCATCTGTACCCCCAACCTCAGTTGGTGTAACTGATGGATATGGACACTGGTCTATCACCGGTTTTTTATGTGCGCGGGTCAATTGTGATTCTACTATTTTCAGTGATATTGCTCGAGAAACTTTTGTAAGCATTTTTATTATCAAGTATATTTATATTTTATCTGTTAAGTAATCTGAAAACAAAACGACTATTTGTTTAGCTCGGTTTTTGTTTGTATTTATCAATTTGGGGGTTTGTCCCGACTGTGTTCTTATGTTTTATGTTCAATAAAATCTTATTGTTCGTCAAAAGATAATAATAATTTTTTCAAATAATTATACTTTTTATACTTATATATTTAGTTATTATTATATTTTTATATTTGACCTTAATAGCCTAAATATAAGATATATGTTATAATTTATTTTATTTCTTTGTTGTCTAATTTTTTAACATTATAAATTTGACAGAAGAATATTTTAATCATACCACATAATACATTTACGTAATTAATTTTCTTTTATTTATATATTTTCTTTTCAAAAGTTTGATCAGAGATGGAGAAGTTTTTTGGGATTTCATCTTGTGTAACAATATTTTATAATTTTTTCTACTTAGTAATGATTTTGAAAACAATACTTTACATCTACTTGTCATAGTACCTTTGTTTACTAATCAATTGTTATAGTACTTTTAAATGTATTCTATTGTATTTGTATTTCAATTTTGAATTGTAATAAATTATTATAATAATAATTATTATTATTATTATAATTCTTCCTAATTTTTATATTTTATATGATTCATGTACTTTAATTTTTTTAAAATATAATCCGTAATTTTCTTATTTTACAAAATGAAACAAAATATATATATACCTAAATTCAATCTCAACGTGTTCCTCGTTTTATAAGATAAAAAATTGAAATTATCTATTCAAAATTATTTTAAATGAAACTTACCCATTCCAATTTTTTTAAGAAAATGATACTATTTTAACCCCGATTAACAAATAATTTGTTGATTGTTACTTATATTTATATTTATATAGATGATTGTTGCTTATTTTATATATAACACTTTTAACATTATTTTATATCATTTAAGATTATACAATTGTAGTTCAAATTCTTAATTAATTACCTATTGCATTTGTTATAGAGATTATTAAATATTATAATAGAATAAATATAACAAATATAATCTATAATGTACCTTATTAAATTTATATTTTAATTTAGAATTGTAATAAATTTATTATTATTATATGTATTTCTCATTTTTTATCTTTTAAAGGATTAATGTGCTCTAAATTTTTTAAAAGACAATCCGTAATTTTCACTTTTTATAAAACTAAATAATATTATAATTATACCTAAATATAATCTAAATATTTTTGTTATTTTATAAGATACAAATGAAAATTATCTATTCAAAAATATTTTAAATCAAACTTACCCATTCCAATATTTTTTTTAAAAAAATGATACAACTTTAACCTGATTATAAATTATTTGTTAATTGTTACTTATATTTATTTTTATTAAGATAATTGTTGCTTGTATTATATATATAATATATTAATTTTAATTTTATATTATATCATTTAAGAGTATATAATTATAGATCAATTTCTTAATTAATTGCCTATTATGTTTGTTATGGATCAAAAACTAGGGTATATGATTTCTGTATTTATTATCAAGGAACGTGAGCTTCGAGGCTCGATTTGACTTCTCTTGTGTTTCGTGACTCAATCTGCCTTAACAAGATGTCTACGTACCTTGCTGATTGCCAAGGATCAAGTCAAAAAATGTAGTTCTTGGTGATACTTGCCCTCGGGGCTATGGCGGAGAGGGCTCACCAAGGACGTAGTGATTTTCATGTCCTCCAAGGACTAAGTCTAAAATGTCCTTCTTATTG
The DNA here is from genome assembly GCF_009905375.1 of Apium graveolens. Taxonomy (NCBI): domain Eukaryota; kingdom Viridiplantae; phylum Streptophyta; class Magnoliopsida; order Apiales; family Apiaceae; genus Apium; species Apium graveolens. The sequence goes on along the minus strand of NC_133647.1, from coordinate 150,264,304 downwards.
GTGGGGTGAGGCCCCTTATATAAATGTTGGGAGTCCTTGAATTGGACTTGGGTTAGGAGACTTGGTGGACAAGTCTCGGAATTAGTATGGACTTTGGAGTCCTAAGTGGTAGGAAACTGATTCCTTATCCTTTTAGGTCCCTTGGAGGCTAATCTACTAGGATTTATGTCCTTATTGGGACTCTTCTTAATAGCTGATTTTTCCCTTATTAATTAATTACGAAATTAATTAATAATCAGGGTTTTGGGCCCTTTCTAACTGGGCTTCATTGTTGGACCTTATCTGGTTTAGTTAACTTTAATACCAATTATATTCCTGGGCTATTTTTGGGCCCTTATTCAAAGGTCTTGGGCCTCTTCTAATGGGCTTAACTGTCAGCCCAATGTCAATACAATTAATGCGATATTAATTACGCAATCAGAGTTTATTTTATTCCCTATCATTTTCCCCCTAACTCTTGGGAAATCGTAAAAGATTTCGCAGAAGTTAAGTTCATTCGTTCCCTTACAGGGTATCGTTTTGGCGTAATGTGTGGAGCGACCTACACATTTACAACGATTTGCCTTGTACACAGCTTAAGGGTTATTTTTAAAACTTCCCTATCATTTTCTTACCTTTTTCCCTTTCATTAGGAATTTTCTTGTATTTTTCAGGAATTTTCCCTTAATTTCTGGAATTTTCCCTGAATTCAGAGCTTTTTCCTTAATTTTCGGGAATTTTCCCTTAATTCTGGGATTTTTCCTTAATTTCCAGGAATTTTCCCTTAATTATGGGATTTTTCCTTGATTTTCTGGATTTTTCCCTGATTTTCTAGATTTTTCCCTTAATTCTGGGATTTTTCCCTAATTTTCAGGAATTTTCCCTTAATTTTCTGGAATTTTCCCTTAATTCTGGGATTTTTCCTTAATTTTCTGCAATTTTTCACAAACTTTTTTTTTTTAAAATTTTCAGCCCTTTTTCGACCAGGATCCTAGTCGAAAATTCGGCCTGGATCCTAGTCGAATTTTGGGCCAGCCACTCAATCCTGGTCGAAGGATTTCGACTAGGATCCACGACCTGGATTTCGACCAGGATCCAGGTTCGACTAGGATCCTGGTCGAAAATTTGTCCTTGTTTTGATTCCTGGTCGTAAGGTTTCGACTAGGATTCACGACCTGGATTTCGACCAGGATCCTAGTCGAACCTTCGACCTGGATCTAGGTCGAAAATTTGTCCTTGTTTTGATTCCTGGTCGTAAGGTTTCGACTAGGATTCACGACCTGGATTTCGACCAGGATCCTAGTCGAACCTTCGACCTGGATCTAGGTCGAAAATTCTGTCCTTTTCCTCGAAAAATATCGTGCTTGATTTGGGAATTCGACCTCAATCCTGGTCTTATTTGCCTGGATTTCGACCTCAATCCTGGTCTTTTTTACCCGTAATTTTCGGGTGTCTGTTCGAAAGAATTCGAATAGAATTCACGACCTCAAATTCGACCTCAATCCTGGTCTTTATTGGGCTTCTTCTTTATTCAACTTGGAATGAGCCTTGTTTGGGCCTTTTATCGGGCCTCTTCCTAATTATAATTGGACTTTAATATATTTAAATACCTCCTTTAGAATTCTTTAGAATTCTCTAGAATTCTTGGGAATATTCTTGAATTTTTCTTCCCTGTTCATTTATTTCCTTTAGAATTTCTTGGAGTATTCTGGAACGTTCCACTTCGGGGCTTTCTTCTTTGGGCTTTTAAACTTACTGGGCTTTTTGTCCCTTAAGACTATCGATTTGTGTTTAGCCTCAGCCAGGCTTTTCTGATCGTTGTCTAGTAAACGTTCTATTCTTCATGAAACTTGTTTTCGTGGATGTCCTAGTCTTCACGAAATTTATTCTCATAGACTCTTTAGCCTTCGCGGAACTTGTTCTCATGGACTCTTTAGTCTTCGCGGAACTTGTTCTCATGGACGTTCTAGTCTTCATGAAACTTGTTCTCGTCGGGCGCCTAATTTTTCAAGAATTCTCAAGGAATTTCATAGGAGTTCCACCAGAAAACCTTTAGGAGGGTCTGGATCAACCCTACATGGGTTCCCGTCGGCTATGAGGCCTTCATGTGGCCTGGTCGGCCAATTCTGCTCTTTTTGGATGTTTGGCCCTTTTTCTAGTAAGCGTTATGTACTTGTTCTCGTGAACGTTCTACTCTTACACGAAACTTATTTTCCTCTGTGAAGGTTCTAGTCAGCCTAATCCTTCCTTGTGGAGGACTAGGCGTCACTGACTCTTGGTAGCCGTGAGCGTCTTACTCTTCGTGAAACTTATTTTCCTCCGTAAGGGTTTTAGTCTTTACGAAACTTGTTTCCGTGGAAGTTCTTGTCTTCATTAGGAGCATCCCTTGGCTCTAGTTCATGGTTTTCTTGGAACCTTCTCTTAGGGGCCATCCCTATTAGTTCCAGAAGTATGTAGACGTTCCTTCGAGGACATCCTAGTCGGCCTAACCCTCCATGTGGAGGAGTCAGCTTCAAGGACTCTTGGTCGGCCATAGAGACCAAGTCCTTGAGGCCCTGGTCGGCCGTAACCTTAATGTCTAGAGCTTCTTAGCCCTTCGGGATCCTATTTCATGGAAGTTCTTGAACTTCAATATTCTCAATATCAATTCGTGGATTTGACTTCTCTCTTTTTTATTCGAGGGAGTGCCTTGCCAGGTGGGGACCTCATCTAAGGACCCTTTAGACGGTCAAAGATCTTCGTGGATGGCTACTCGGCCTCCTCTGGTTAGTCAAAGGAAAACATTTTTGCTTTCTTGGACAACATGTCTTGATGGACCTCGAACATAAACTATCGCGTTCGTGTTCTTGATGGGTCCTCATAATTCAAAGGAACCTTGTTAAAGTTGGCCTAACCCCTCTTATCTTTCCATTGGTTAAGTTTGTTCCAATTAGGCGAACAGCTTCCTGAGGCGGGGATGTGCGGGGCTCATGCCTTGTATTTGGTACATCTATTCTTTTTAGAACTTTCAGTACTTCACAAATTAAAGGAGGAGCCTGGCTGACTTAAGGCATCACTTGGAGGCCGGTCTGCCGGAGCCCTTTCTAAGGGATCTCCAGTTGGTCAAAGGCTTTCTTTTGAGGCTGATCAGCCTTCTTTGGTAGGCTGGAGTTTGTAATGTGGACTCCAATTGACCGTATACATTTCGTGAAGTTAGATTTCTAATATCTTTTTCTTATTAGGCCAACGCCTACTTTGCAGCTTCTTTCACTAGGAGTGCAAAATGAAGGAGTGAACACATGGCCTTGGAGGCATTGATGAAGAAACTTGAGAGAAAGTTTCAGGACTGGGATTCTAGAGCTCTCTTAGCGTTTATCGACGGTCGGAAGACTTATTCAAGATGATGGACACCCATGATGATGCGTTAATATGTCCATTGGCTCTGTTCATAGCTCTTACCCGGATATGGTAAATTTGCGGGGCTTTCCTAGCCTTTGGGTTGTTTCTGAGGTTGCCATTATTGGCCAATCATCTGATTTTGGACTATAGATTGTCCTTCAGTGTTTAGGCCTTGCATGGCTTTGTTTGCCGTGTGTGGCTTTTATCTATTTGCGGTCCTTCATGGACTTGAACATCTTCAGTATGTAACCTAATTATTCATCATGACTTGATTTCTGATCCTTCAGGATCTCCTGCATTTGTAGTTTGATTTCATATTCGTCTTTTATTTTCGGTACTTTGGTCCTTCGGGAATTTTATTTATTGGATGCTTGTACACTGGTCGACCTTATTCCTCCATTTACTACTAAGTACCAGGAACATGTCTTTCATGTCCTGAACATATTAAACCTTCAGCTTTGAAACGCGCCAGGTATGAGGCACTTTGTCACTGCTCAGGGTTTCCGACTTGTAGGATCCTCGTCCTCATGTTTTCTTGACCTTATACGGTCTTTCCCAGTTAGGGATTAGCATTTCTTTCTCTTCAACTCCTGAAGCCTCAATCTTTCTTAAGATCAAGCCTCTTTGGTAAAAGAACCTTTCTTTAACCCTTTTATTAAAATAGAGGGAGGCTCTTCGTTGATGCTCTGTATTATCAAATTGTTTCCCATTATCCGTGACAAGGATGCGTGGGATTCTATATCGGCACATGATATTTTTCCACAAGAATTGCGCAACCTGTTCGGTTGTGATTTTGGCCAAAGGCTTGGCTTCAATCCACTTAGTAAAATGATCAATGGCTACAATCAGGAACTTCCTTTGTGCCATGGCCATGGGGAAAGGCCCAAGTATATCCATTCCCCACATAGCAAAGGGGATGGGTGAGTTGATGGAGGTCAGCATCTCGGGGGGTTGTCTAACGACAGGTGCATGCTTCTGACAGTGGTCACACTTCTTCACATACTCTTTGGCATCAACCATTATTTCTGGCCAATAGAAGCCTAAACGGGTTATCTTGTGAGCTAGTTCTCTGCCCCCCAAGTGTTGCCCACATATACCTTCATGCACTTCTTCAAGAGCCCAGCGTGTCTCATCGGGCCTGAGACATCTTAAGTAAGGAACTACATAAGATCTTTTATATAAAATCCCATCTATCAAGGAGTATCTTAGTGCTCGAACAACCAACTTCCGTGCTTCAGTAGCATTATTTGGCAACCAATCGGTTTGAATATGGGTCTTAATGGGATCTATCCATGACGTCCCCAGACCTATAGGAGCTACGAGCTTAACATCAATGCTCCGTGTCTTCAGAACGCGGAAGTATACACTTCCTGAACTTTCCTCTATCTCAGATGAAGCAAACTTTGATAATGCATCTGCCTTATCATTTTCCTCCCTTGGAATGTGCTCAACATGGCATTCATCGAATTGAGTCATCACAGCCTTTACTAGGCGGACATACTTAGCCATCGTATCATCCCTTGCCTCAAACTCTCCCTTCACTTGGGATATGAATAACTTCGAGTCTCCACAAACCTTCAAGTTCTTGACTCTCATTGTCCCTGCTAGGCCGAGGCCAGTTATCAGAGCTTCATATTCTGCCTCGTTATTTGTGGCCAGGAAATCTAACTTCATTGCATACTCAATTAAGAACCCATCAGGGCTTTGTAAAACCAAACCCGCTCCACTTGAATTTGTTTTTGATGCTCCATCAAAATAGAGGACCCAATATTCCTTCTCCTTATCATCCTTTTCTTTGTCCCCCTTAACAACCTCCTTGTATTGAGGTATATTATCTTCCTGCCCCCCGACTTCTTGGTTGGGTATGGTACATTCCACCACGAAGTCAGCCAATGCCTGGGCTTTTATTGCCGTTCGTGGCTTATACTTGATGTCGAATTCTCCCAGCTCCATTGCCCACTTGATCAACCTCCCACTAGCCTTGGGACTGTGAATGATACTTCTCAGGGGTTGGTTTGTTAGCACCTCAATCTTATGAACCTGGAAGTAAGGACGCAACTTTCTTGAAGCCATTACCAAGGTTAAAGCAAACTTGTCAATAGTTGAATAATTCAACTCTGCTCCATGCAGAATTTTGCTGACATAGTATACGGGTTTCTGGATTTTCAGTTCCTCCTTAACCAATATAGCGCTCAAGGCACTCTCTGAAACGGCCAAGTACAAGTACAAGACTTCATTCAAAGCTGGCTTGGCCAACAACGGGGCCTGGGCCATATATTTCTTTAATTCCTCGAATGCCTTCTGGTTTTTCTCACTCCATACAAAATCCTTAACCTTCTTTAAGGACTTGAAGAACAACAAACACTTGTCTCCAGACTTGGAGATGAATCGTCCCAACGCAACAACCCTTCCAATGAGCTTTTGAATATCTTTGATAGTTTTTGGTGGCTCCATGTCCAGGATTGCCTTTATTTTATCGGGATTGGCCTCAATTCCTCTCTTGGAGACCATCAATCCCAAAAACTTTCCAGACCCTACTCCGAAAGCACACTTCGTACGATTTAACATCATCTTATGATATCTCAAGACCTCAAAATCTTTCCTCAAATGGGTTATATAGCCAGTCTTCACTAGACTCTTGACTAACATGTCACCAACATAAACTTCCATGGTCTTGCCAATAAGATCCTTAAAAAATTTTATTTACCAACCTTTGATAGGTGGCTCCTACATTCTTGAGACCAAATACCCTAACAAGATAACAATAAACACCAAAGTCAGTGATGAATGATACCTTTGGGATGTCGTCCTTGTGCATCTTGATCTGATTGTATCCTCTAAATCCATCCATGAAGCTCAGAATCTCATGCCCAGCAGTGGCATCTATCAAAGTATCTATCATTGGCAACGGGAAACAGTCCTTAGGGCATGCGTCGTTCAGATCAGTGAAATCCACACACATCCTCCATTTTCCATTGGCCTTCTTCACCATTACAGGGTTTGCTAACCATTCGGGAAATTGTATCTCCTCGATGAAACCAACCTCTAAGAGCTTCTCTACTTCCTGTTTTATAGCTTCTTGCCTCTCTGGAGCAAATTTTTTTTTCTTTTGCTTCACTGTCTTCCGATTTGGATCCACATTCAGCTTATGAGTAATCAGTTCTGGGTCTATGCCTGGCATATCAGATGTTGTCCAAGCAAACACATCATTATTTTCTTGCAAAAATTTCATCAACTTCCCTCTAAGGGGCTCCTCTAGTGTGGCTCCAACGAAAGTCTCCTTCTCAGGATCCTCGGGAGCTAAAGGAATCGAAACCAAGTCTTCTGCTGGCTTCCCTCTTTTCTCATCATTCTCTCAAATATCCAGATCTTCAATAGGCAGAACCTGCCCCCTAACTCCATCTGCCCTCAGTGAGGCCACATAGCAACTTCTAGCCATTTTTTGATCACTTCTAGCCATTTTTTGATCTCCTCTCTCTTCTCCAATCCCATCCCGGGTGGGAAACTTCATAACTGAACGGTAGGAAGAAGGGATTGCCTTGAAGGCATGTATCCCTGTTCTTCCCATGATAGCGTTGTAAGTCGAACTAGCCTTCACTACCACAAAGTCCAACATTTGTGTTGCTTGCCTTGGTTCCTAACCTATGGTTGTTGGCAACTTAATTCTCCCTTCCACGGGGCACTCTACTCCAGCAAATCCATATATCGGCATATCGGTCGAGGTTAATTGTGAATCATTATAACCCATCCTTAAAAAGGGGTCATGGAGCAAGATATCCACTGAAGCACCATTATCTACGAGGACCCTCTTCACCGAGTTGTTTCCTATTATTGGTGTTGTGACCAGCGGGTCGTCATGAGGAAATTTCACACCCTCTAGATCAGAATCATCAAAAGTCATTGTTACTCCTGTCCTGGCCCTCTTCGGGGCTTCTCCAACAATATGCATAACCTCTCTAGTATATATTTTCCTGGAGTTCTTGGATAACCCAACAGAAGTTGGTCCACCAAAAATTGTGTTTATCACAGGCCCTCGGGGTCGTGGTCCTCCGAAGATTATATTTATCACCGGTCCCCAAGGCTGGGGATTCCTCCCCTGATCGTCTTGGTCCATCCTACGATCTTCAAAGTTCTTTCTTCCATTGTTATTCCTATCCCCTCCATCTCCAGTGTACTTGTTCAACCTCTCTTTTCTAATAAGGAACTCAATTTCATCTTTCAGTTGCCTACACTCATCGGTGTCATGATCAACATCCTTGTGAAATCTACAATACTTGCTCTTATCTAACTTGGCAGGGTCGGCCTTCAAGGGCTTAGGCCAGCGAATATCTCGATCTATCTCGATTTCCATTAAAATGTGGAGCATTCAGCTTAGCATATTCAGTAAATTTTTTTCCAGGTCCTCCTCTCTTGGGAGTTGAGTCAGGATTTTCCTCAGTTCTAGGATACTTGTCCTTAGCAATATATTCCATATCAGTTTTCCGCTTCTTGCCTCCTACGGGCTCGTTGCTCATGACTGTCTTCCTCATACTCTCTTCCACCTTGATATACTTCCCTGCCCTATCCTGGAGCTGCAACATGTTTTCAGGGGGGCGTTTGGCCAAGGACATCTTGAAAAACTCATCCCTAGTTCCCTGTTGCAGTGCTATCATGGCTACCTTGTCATCAAGGTCTGTGACTTTTAAAGCTTCCTTCGTGAAACGATTCAGGTAGTCTGTTAAGGGTTCCTTCACCCCCTGCACAATGTTCATGAGGGATGCCGAACTTTTCTCATGCACTCTCCCACTGATAAATTGCTTAATATAAGCCTGACTTAATTCTCTGAAGGACCCAATAGAGTTCGGGGGCAAACGACTATACCATCTTTGAGCCATACCCGACAGGGTTTAAGGAAAGGCCCGACACTTAATAACGTCATTCACAGGCTGCAGCAACAGTGTATTAGAGAATGCCCTGACATGATTAGCGAGATCTCCCGTGCCATCATAAGCTTTGATAGTGGGCATCTTGAACTTTCTTGAGATATAAGCATTCATTATCTCTTCAGTGAATGGCGGAGTAGGATCATCAGGATCTCCAAGGGGAAGAAGATTGCTTGGATCAGCCCTTGGGACAACAACCCTTCTCTGTATTGGACCATCCAGGTCTATGATAGGAGGAGGATTCCTCCCCCTTGGGGGTAATTGGGGTCTGGTGTTCTGGTGTGACTCCAAGTCGCACTTCAGCTTTTGAATCTAAGCCTCATGAGCCCTGATCCTTTCCTGCACTTCTTGGGAATTCGTCCCTTGGGTGCTCCTAGGACGTTGGCGACCATCAGCGATCGGCTCTTTGTCAGTGCGCCTCCTTCTTGGGGCCACTCCATCATCTTGTATATAGGGGGGTGATCGCCCTCGTGCTTCACTCCGCCCAGCATGTCCGCTTCCTCCAACCTCGGGGTAAAAGGGCATCCCATATGGGGGGTTAGTAGTCACAATAGTTGAATACTCATACCCAATGGGTCGAGAATTCACAGGTGCATGTAATTGTTGAACTTGGGGATTCGTACCTTGAATAGCCGAGGGAATCGTCCCTTGTGGCTGAGGTTCAGTTGCCCCTATCTCGGCTTCTCCTTGCGTGGTTGCATAAGTTGAATGAGGAGGTACCTCCACAGTTGAAGAAATCACTTGGGTTGTCCCCGTTGGTGTTCCTCCTTTAAGGGCTCTAACTGTTCTCCGTGTTTTCGCCATGGTTGTTGTATTTTCTCACAGACGGCCCCAAATGTTATGGATCAAAAACTAGGGTATATGATTTCTGTATTTATTATCAAGGAACGTGAGCTTCGAGACTCGATTTGACTGCTCTTGTGTTTCGTGACTCAATCTGCCTTAACAAGATGCCTACGTACCTTGATGATTGCCAATGATCAAGTCAAAAAACGTAGTTCTTGGTGATACTTGCCCTCGGGGCTATGGCGGCGAGGGCTCACCAAGGACGTAGTGACTTTCATGTCCTCCAAGGACTAAGTCTAAAACGTCATTCTTATTGGTGGGGTGAGGCCCCTTATATAGATGTTGGGAGTCCTTGAATTGAACTTGGGTTAGGAGACTTGGTGGGCAAGTCTTAGAATTAGAATGGACTTTGGAGTCCTAAGTGGTAGGAAACTGATTCCTTATCCTTTTAGGTCCCTTGGATGCTAATCTACTAGGATTTATGTCCTTATTGGGACTCTTCTTAATAACTGATTTTTCTCTTATTAATTAATTACGAAATTAATTAATAATCAGAGTTTTGGGCCCTTTCTAACTGGGCTTCATTGTTGGACCTTATCTGGTTGAGTTAACTTTATTACCAATTATATTCCTGGGCTATTTTTGGGCCCTTATTCAAAGGTCTTGGGCCTCTTCTAATGGGCTTAACTGTCAGCCCAATGTCAATACAATTAATGCGATATTAATTACGCAATCAGAGTTTATTTTATTCCCTATCAATGTTTGTTATACATATTATTAGATATTATAGTAGAATAATAGAATAAATGAAATAAATACAGTCTATATATTATAGCTATACTTTAGCACGTGCAACCCTGTGACAACCAAATAGCATCTTGCGTGTTTATAACAATATTTTATAAAAAAATTATTCTAGTAATGATTTTGAAAAAAATACTTTAAATTTAATTGTAATAGTACATTAATATATATTTTATTAGCTTTATATTTCAATTTTGAATTGTAATAGTTTTATATTATTATTATATTTCTTCCTAATTTTTATATTTTATAGAATTCATGTACCCCAATTTTTTAAAAGACAGTCCGTAATTTTCTTATTTACAAAATGAAACAAAATTTATTTAATATTGATACTTAAATATAATCTAAATGTGTTCCTCATTTTATAATATAAAATTTTAAATAATCTATTCGGAAATATTTAGAATCAAACCTACCAAATCCAATTTTTTTAAGAAAAATAAAATAAATATAATCAATAATGTATTTTATTAGATTTGTATTTCAATTTTGAATTGTAATAGATTTTTTATTATTATTTATTCCTCATTTTTATGTTTTATAAGATTCATGTACTCTAAATTTTTTTAAAAGAAAATTTGTAATTTCCCTTTTTACAAAACAAAACAAAAAAAATGAAATGTTTATACCTAAATATAATCTAAATGTTTTCCTTATTTAATAAGATAACGTCTGCGGGTTCCCAACGATAAAAAAATATAAAATTATCATTTCAAAAATATTTTAAATCAAACGTATCCATTTCAATATTTTTTTAAAAATGATACTATTTAAACCCAATTATAAATGATTTGATAATTGTTACTTATATTTATTTTATTAGGAATATAATACTTTTAATATTATTTTATATCATTTAAGAATATATAATTATACTTCAATTTCTTAATTAATTAACTATTGTGTTTGTTATAAATTATTAGATATAATAGTAGAATAATAAAATAAATGAAATAACTATTGTGTTTTTATTTGAAAACGGCGTATGTATGTAAATAATATAAAACTTTGTTACAGTGATTTCACACCTATTATGATTTTTTAAATTTGGTTTTTGCTTTTTTTTTTTGAATTTTTAATTGATTGTTTATTTTTTTTTAATATCTAATGTATTAAAAAATTAATGTAATTTATTTATATTATTTTTAGGTTTTTTTGTTTATGTATTTGTTTTTATTTGTTCATTTGGTTCTATAATTTCTTGATATTTATGTAATATTCTATAAAAAAAACTGAGTAGTTTTTTTAGGGTACTTTCAACTTATGTACAACCCGTGAAGTGGATAGCTAGATTTATTTTTTAAATGTTAGTACCAAACAATCTAACTACAATTTTAACTCCCTTACACTAATTATATATAGCATATTATATATAGGATATAATGAGCCAGAAGAGGCTTTTGAGATTTTTAAGGATAGGAGTTCTATTTTTTGTCACACTCTTCTTATTTTGAGTTTGTTTAAAGAGACGTCTCTCACGCTGTAAAGTATAAAGTAATTAGATAACTTGAAATTCTTGTTGCAGATGTTTGATTCTTTGTAGATTTTAATAGAAAGTGTCTGAAACCATCCGTTTGAGGTCTACATTTCCCACTCGCAGGGTTATTAACCCATAATAATTTAACTAATTCTGAGTACGCAAGGACTTGAAACCAGATAAATTATTTCTTTTAACAACCAGTCGGCTGATCACCAGTACAAGTGAATTCTATATTGCTGATCTGATATGCTGTAAAGCATTATGAGAGACTAATGAATTATTGTTCTTCAACATATTTTCAAGTTCGACAACAAACTTTTTCATTGCATATGCTGGAAGCATAACTGCGATCACAGTTCCATTCTCACCCTTTTTGTTCTTGTATGGTACGTAAAAACTTGCCACAGGCAGACCACCATCGGGACCGCCATAAACAGGTTTTCCCCACCCGAAATCAACCTCTTTAAATCCGGCATGTGATAAGTCTGACACGATATAAGTTCGTGCAACTGTGTAATGAGGCCGTCCTTTTAAAACCATCAAATCAGCGACAGATCTCATATACTCCTCTGTAACAACTTCTTTAGTTTGCTTTACAAGTTGTAATGCATATCCCAATGGACTCTCGCAAAGTTTTCCTGCTGTTGTTAGAGCTGCTGGATACACAAATGCATTTCCATAGTATCCGAGAGGCAGGATAGGAGGAACGAATTTTGTGCGTGCATTGACAACACAATGAATGCGCACCTCCTCTTCAGGGTCAAGTTGTAAGGAACGAGTGCGGCAAAGCCAGAGGCAAGCTGTGAGAAGTTCGAAGGAAGAACTTTTGCGCAGGCGAGGAGGAACCAATTGACGGAGGGTATGAATCTCAGTCGGGCCAAAGAAAAATGAACGATGGGCCATGTCATCCAGAGGCATGTTGATTTCAGCCACATCATCATACTCATGATGCGTGCATGTAATACGAGGTGGATCCCTTGCACTAAGTAGCTCTCTTTGCCACAGAGGAGAAACAGAAGGGGCACTTGCACCTCTCGCAATTTCACTTAAAGCAGTCATAAATTGTACAAGTCCAGCAGCATCACACAGTGTATGGTTAATGCGCGAGGCAAGTATAAATCCTCCACACTTGAGCCGAGTTACCTACATACGTTATGAAATAAAGTAAAACGTGCATTGCACACTAACAATCCTATAACTTCTTATAAGAAAATTACAATATACATGGATATGAAACAAAATTTACATTAATTTCGGACTGTTGATTTAAACACGTTGTATATATGATAATTCAAAAATGATTAAAAGAAGTTGATTGCTTATACCTGAATATGAAGCAGAGGACAATCAAGAATCCCAGTTGAGCCAGGTACATCAAAAAGAAGCTCCTTAAAGCATGGAAATGGTGGCTGAATTGTGTCACCAAATTGCTCAAGTGTCACATCCGCATCCGCTTCAACGAATAACACTCCTTCGCCAGTGCATTCCACGCTTAGTTTCCGGCCTGCCCCTTCCCGTACCCGCCCAGCAAGCGGATAGTAAAATACCAGAGTTTTGGAAAGTGCTTCCCTAATGACCTTCACAGGGTCCAGATTTTGTACATCAGCAAAATTATCTCTCTTTCGATAAAATTGAATGTTTGGGATTTGGAAACGGAAGCCCTCTTGATCGTCTATGTCTGAGAGGAGTTTGTACTCGTATGGTGTTGGTTTTTCTGGAGTTATAAGCTCCGTTGAACGTCTTGCTACTGTGAAAACCAAGGACTCTTGGGATGCCATAAGATCTGTGTTTTGCAAGTCTGAGAGGCAGCTACTAGTTAGGTAGCTTTCGCAAATAAATTTCAAGAGTGGTAATCAAATTTTGATTCGGACACACATATATAGTTGCTTTTGGACAACAGCCTGGACACATATCTATTCTAACTTGATCATAAGAACATCTCCATATCCAAGGGTGGATAGCATAGTATATTGTCAAAATCTAGGTAAGCTGATTAAAATTTTCAAGAGTGATCTAGTTTTTGTTTTTTTTTTGATAAATAAGAGTGAACTGGTTGTCTTGTACTTGGTGAACAAAAATGCTGTAACCATCCTGATTCCTCAAAAACTACTGGAAGTTGGAACATAGGACTTTTCAAGTATTTTACAATAACTATGAAGCACTAGAACTAGAGATAAACAATAAACAGAACATAAATGAAACACATAGCAGGATTCTAGTATATGAAAATGCATTACGCAGACTCAATTTGTTAGTATTTATCAAGTATAATCAGCAAAACATAATTAGCATTCCGTTAAAATGGCACATGCCCAGACGTGAGATTGCTTCCAGAAGAGAATGTTGCCCCAGAAATGGCACATGCTCCAGAAGTAGCAAATACTTTCACAGAAACAAAATTACCTGAAAATTATTAGATATCAATGAATTATATATGTAACCCAAAATTACTGAATCGTGGGAGTATTGAGGTTAACGATGTATATGCTTTTTCAGTGGCATCTGATATTATTATGAACTATGATCCTGAATCACAAAGTGTGGAAGAGTGTCGACACCGTGATGATTGGCCAAAATGGAAAATTGCGATTTGAGAAGAATTGCAATACTTGCGCAAGAGAAATGTATTTAGACCTGCAGTCCAAACACCAGCTGGTGTAGTCTCCGTCAGGAATAAATGGGTATTTGTACGAAAATGAAATGAGAGAAATGAAATTGTGAGATATAAGGCCGGCTAATAGCCCAGGGATTCTCTTAAAGACCTGGTTTTGATTACCAGGAAACATACTCTCTTGTGATGGATGAAGTTACTTTTCGTATTCTAATGGTTATGGCTTGTATGGAAAAACTGGAAACACGTTTGATAGACGTTGTGACAGCAAACCTATATGGATCACTTGATAGTGATATTTATATAAAAATTCTTGAAGGATTAAATATTGAGAACACTAAGTCTCGACATTTATATTCTTTTAAATTACAACGATCATTGTATGGTTTGAAATAATCTGGTCGTATGTGGTACAACAGGCTTAGTGAATACTTATTGAATGATGGATATGTTAATAATCAAGTATGTCCTTGCATTTTTATTAAGCGATCATCAACTGGTTTTGTTATTATTACTGTATATGTGGATGATTTGAATATTATCGGTACTACTGAAGATATTACTAATGTTGCTAACTATTTGAAGAATGAGTTTGAAATGAAAGATCTTGGAAGGACAAGATTTTGTTTAGGTATACAGGTGGAACACTTATCTTCAGTAATATTTGTTCATCAATCAAACTACACTAAAAAGATTCTTGATCGGTTCTACATGGACAAAGCTCATCCACTAACCACACCAATGGTTTTTCGATTACTCGAGATTGAAAAGGATCATTTCCATCCTAGAAAACAAGATAAAGAGGCTCTTGGACCTGAAATTCCATATCTCAGTGCAATTGGCGCTCTTATGTATTTTACAAACAACACACGTCATGATATTGCATTTGCAGTGAACCTGTTGGCAAGATTTAGTTCTGACCATACTAAAAGGCATTGGGATTGAATAAAACATATATTCAGATATCTTCGAGGGACAATCGATCTTGGACTATTCTTCCCAAACAATTCAAGATCAAGGCTAGTTGGATATGCAGATACTGGATACATGTCAGATCCTCACTTTGGGCGATCACAAACAGGTTACCTATTTACATATTGTGATACTGCTATCTCTTGGAAGTTTACAAAACAGACTATGGCTGCAACTTCATCAAACCACACAGAGTTACTAGCAATTCATGAAGCAAGCAGAGAATGTATTTGGCTAAGGTCGGTCATTCAATATATTTAAAAATCATGTGGATTATCAAGTATTTCAGTCAGTCCTACAATTTTATTCGAGGATAACTCGGTATGTATTAAACAACTTAAGGAAGGATATATTAAATGAGATGCCAAAATTCTTCCACACTCGTGAACTTCAAAAAAATGGTGATATTTATGTCCAACAAGTTCGCTCATGCGATAATTTGGCAGATATACTTACAAAGTCACTACCTACATCAATATTTGAGAAGCTGAGAAATAATATGAGTATGCGGAGGTTAAAAAGTTTGCTAAATCAAAATGTCAAAATGTGAGACATATAATTCAGGGGGAGGCTGTACTTTTTTTCCTTCGTCAAGGTTTTTATCCCACTGGGTTTTTTCTTGCAAGATTTTAACGAGGCAGTCAATCTTTGCAATAACTCACATTTGACAATTAAGGGGGAGTGTTAAAATATTTGAATAAATATAAAGTGATTGTCAAAGCGTATCGAGGAAGTCTCGCAAATCTTAGTGAGGAAGACTTGTACAACTTCTTAAGTAAAAAACTTATCGAGGGAGACTTGTAAAACTTACCGAGAAAGTTTTGTAATACTTAATGAAGAAGATTTGAATAGCTTAATTAGTAAGACTTGTAAATCAACTACTATAAATAACTCATTTAGCTAATAAAATATAATTCAACTAATCGAGCAAGTTTTGTAATACAACTTTCTCTTTATATCTTCTATTCTCCTATACTTCCTCTACATTAAACATATCTATTCTCCTATACTTCCCCTACATTAAATATAACTAATATTTTAAGTCAAGGTTTATAACACATTCATATAATTGGTGTGTACTTTGCATTAGTTGATTTTCTAGTATTTTACTTTTAAGACCCCGCACATATATTTTGGGAAATATTATTTCCAGAGCAAGTTTTTTGTTTTTGAGCAAAAACTGAGTGAAAATACAAAACTGCCCTCCCTGCATTTACAATAAACATCCTCCGAAAAGATTAATATAAGGGTAATTTGGTAATTTCGCATTCTATTGCTATGAAAACAAAAAAAATACTCTGAAAATAACATTTACCTATATTTTTACACTTAGAAAACTTGACATCATGTTATTGAGAAGAGAATATGTAAAACAACTATGTTAAAATATTTGAAGTCCTCGGGGGCACTCCCTATCTCGTAAACTTCCTAATACAAGAAAATATTGTATATAATATTATGTATTATTG